>NC_056741.1:825087992-825262992 GCF_019279795.1 Protopterus annectens | reverse complement strand
ACAAACCAGTGAAAATACAAAAAATAGCCACCTCCTACTCCAGGGTAACCCAGGCACTCAGTCGCAAGTCCTTCAAGTTAATACAAAAAATAGCCACCTCCTACTCCAGAGTAACCCAGGCACTCAATACAATACAAAAAATAGCCACCTCCTACTCCAGCGTAACCCAGGCTATTTTTTGTATTGGTTACGCTGGAGTAGGAGGTGGCTATTTTTTGTATTGAGTGCCTGGGTTACGCTGGAGTAGGAGGTGGCTATTTTTTGTATTTGAGTGCCTGGGTTACGCTGGAGTAGGAGGTGGCTATTTTTTGTATTTAACTTGAAGGACTTGCGACTGAGTGCCTGGGTTACGCTGGAGTAGGAGGTGGCTATTTTTTGTATCATCCTCAAATGACCACTGAACTTATGACTTTATGTTAACTACATTACAAGAGCTCTAAAAGTTTTTTTATTAATAACTGGATACCTGTACCTTTTTGTTAGTTACACTGCACACTAACTCATTTCTTAATTCAAATTATGCTTATGAAGTGAGACTTTCTGTTCGTTTATTACCCCTTCTGTCTTTGCTATATTTTCTCTAGCTGTACTTAGGATGTCATCCTTTCAATGAGCCTTAGTCTATACTTGATACAGCTAATCCGGTGGTCTGACAGCTCAGTATTGTTTTTATCAGTACCCTGGCATGAAGTGGATGGTGGAATTTCTTCCCTATTTCCCTATGAAAACAGACATAGTTTTTTGTAATTCATCTTACTTCTCCTCTTGAAAAGCAAATTCACAACACATTTTTTTTCTGTTTGGCTTACTGGTGGCAACAGTGGTCCTGTTAATTCCACCTTTAGAATTAAATTTATATTTGATTTTTATTTTGCTCATGTGTAGTAGAGAAAGCTTACTACCCTTGTCAGCTTCTTGTCTTTGATTTTGTTCATCTGTTTCTTACTAAACCTCTACAGGCTCATCTATCTCAGTTTCCTTATGGATCTCCTTCATTATTCTATATTCTCGAGCCATTGTTCTGGAAGCTTAAATGATGGTCATTCCATGGAAGTTTGTATACTGCTTGTTTTGCAACCTTATCTACTGGACTCCTGTGATAAGGCCCATTCCTTTCACTCTGACCCAAATCTTAATGACTTTTGAGGTTTCTAATTCCATAGCTTTATCTATATTAGCATCTGAATGGAGAGATGATAAAGGTCCTAATGGAGAGATGATTAGGATCTGAATGGAGAGATGATAAATTAGCAAGTAAAGGAGAGTAGTGTTGCTGGAAATGAATTCATCCTGAAGTCTTGGTGAGTACCTTCATGAGGTGGACCCTGTTTTTCACAAAATATCACCAAAACAACACTGATATATAGACTGTATTTTATATAGCATGTATCAGGTTAAAAAAGATAGCTGGGTGCACAAGACCCAAGGTAAAAAAAAAAAAAAAAAAAAAGGTGCCCAATCCTGGTAGGTGCACTGGTAGCAGGACTGAAACAAATGACAGTGCAGAATACAGAAGACACTGAAGCAGTCCTACATTGGGGCTAAGTCAGGCCCAGGGGGAAGATTGCCATCTTGCTGTAGAAGGAAATAGTAGTCCACAAAAATCACAAAAACTGATAGGCCAGAAAAGAGTCATACAGACGATAGAGTGGACTATTGAGGATAAGAAAGAAAGAAATTATATATTGTTATTGTTATTCAAGAAGCCCATAATTTCCAGACAGAGGATAGATGAAAAGTTTAAGAGAGAAATTAGAGGAAAGAATAATACTTCCATAAGAACAACTTTCAGAAGCTTCAAATGTAAATTTGTGTTTATTAATACACTAGATGCATGAAAAACAGTATATACACGGAGAAACTTTGGATTGAGGAAGTGCGAAACATAAAGAACAAAATATAGATACTTTTGAAAGGTGTAAAAAAGAAATATGAACATGGGAAAGAAAAAGAGACCTGATATGGTACAATATTTATGCAAAGAAGAAGGTCAAATCAATCAACACAAAAAAGGCAGCTCAAGAGATATTTGAAGAGGAATATAGGCAAAGGCATCCAGGTATGGAAAATTATACAATAAAAAAAAAAAAAAGATCTCAAAAAGGGAATGTAGAACAGAAGATTTGTCAAGTAAAAGTTAAAAAAAAAAACAGAAGAGAACTTATGCAATTCTTGCAAAGTGAAGGATTTAGTGTAGAAAATATAACGCAGGTTATATTGCAGCATGATGGAAAAATGAGTCCCCAAATTAAGGAGAAACAGGAGGAGCAGGAAATATCTGAAGATGAAATAAGGCCATGGGAAAGAAAAAGAGATTTAATATGGAGAAAGCAAAACCAATCAATACAAAAAGAGCAGCACTAAAGATGTCTGAAGAGAAATGGAGGCAAAGGCACCTAGACATAGAAATATTACAAAACAAAAAAATAAGAAAACAAAGAGGAAACGTAGAAAAGAAGATTTGTAATGCAAAAGTAAAAGAATTAGAAACTGAGGTTAGGGATTACCTGCGAAGTGAATGATTTAGTGCAGAAAACTTAACTCAGATAACATCACAGCAGGACAGAGCAAAGGACACCCAAATTAAGGAGAAACCAGTGGAGCGGGAATCATTGGATCAGTAGCCATATGAAGATATTTTGGAGTCTCCCACAGGAAACTAGTACAAATGTTCAGTTGGAGTTAAGACAACAAGAGAAGGAACAGGAAAGTATGGAAACTCTAATGCAGTCAATCTTATGGAGTGATAGGCCACTGAGTTCCCATATGAAATAGCAATGGAGGACACAGGATGACACTGAAGAGAACGTGGCACAGGAAGATGCTCTAGAACTTTCTATAGAATGCCTCCAGGAAACTGAGAACAAAGAACGTGCCCTCAGTTTAAAAGAAAATGATTTAAGAGAGGAATTGCTTGATTTAATAGAGATGGACAGACATATTAAGATCAATGAAAGAAATAGAATGCAGAAGATCAATAAAACCCCAAAAGTTAAATGTTTGATAAAATAAATGAACACACTAATTAGGACTGTCCATACAGACTCACATGATATAACAGAAGTAAATAGGATATATTACTGTACAGCTAAATTAATAACAGATAAAGTCTTACCACAAGAACACAGAGCAGTAAGGGAAAGGAAGGGGAGAAATCAAATGCCATCATGGAAATACTGAATAGAGAAAACTATAACACAATTAAGACAAGAAGTATCACTGTTAGAAGAGTATAGAAGAGGGAACAGAGATAGACGTGATAAAAGCAACATGCAAGTATTACAACAGATCAGGATCTATTATGCACTATTGCAACTAACAGCACAGGCAGAAATACTTAGAAGATATGCAGATAAATATACAGGAAAAGCACAAAATAAACAATTTATTGATGACCCAAAAAGTTTTATAGAGAATTGGGAAACAAGTCAAATGAAATTGAAAAACCACCAAAAAAGAAGAAATAGATACATTTTGGAGAAATATCTGTGAAGATCCTGCGGAACATAACAAAGATGCTTAATGGATAGAAGTAAAAGAAAGATAAGAAGGTCAAATGTACAGGATATGAAAAGGGATGAAGTAACAGCCAAACAGATTGAAACAAAGTTAAGAAAAGCTTCAAACTGGAAAGCTACAGGCCCAGATGCAGTACCTAACTTCTGGCTAAAAATATTAACATCTTTGCATGAAGATTTAGCCATAAGTAAGAACTGTTTATATGCACACTCTGAATAGACACCAGCTTGGTTAACAAAAGGAAAAACAATGCTCCTACTTAAGAGTGAACCTGCATGCTATCCTAAAAACTACACACCAATAACTTGCCTTCTGATAATGTATAAACTATACACTGTGATTGATGCCGACAGAGTTTATAGTCATTTAGAGGAAAACTCAATGATGGCAATAGAATAAAAGGATATATGGCATGGATTGACTACAAAAAAGCATCTGACAGTATCCCACATACATAGATAAAAGAGTGCTTAAAGATGTAGAAGATGGTTCCTATTAAATGATCGAATATGCATTCTTTCGAATGCATCTTGATTGAACTTGAAAGCACAAAAAGGCAAAATAGTGAAATGGCATATAAGCAAATTCTTATCCTGGGAAAGAAATCGCTTCACCGCTTCCATTACTTTACCATTTTCATAACTGTAGTGTGATCTCAGAGTTGGTATATTTAAGTAGGGGGGTATGTGGGGGGTACAGCCCCCCACTTTATGTAATTAAAAAAAAATTTTTTTTGTGGAACAGTGATTTTTTTCTCTTGGAAAAAAATCGCTGTTCTAAATGTTCAAGATTGTAAGCTTTCACTTACATGGGTTCAATAAATCATCGTTCACTTTTTTAAGCGTTCAATGATTTAACACAGACCCACATATGATACACCATACACTGATCGACTACATTACAGTGACCATAAAACAGTGGCATATCACTTTGTAGTTAAGCCATGATAAAGTTCAAATTATTATTCCAGGGATAAAAATTCAAAGGGGGATATTCCATGGTGACTCTCTGTCACAGCTGCTCTTTTGTCTTGCCCTTAACACTTTAAGTTGTCTGCTTACAAGTTGTCTGTCTACAATTTGGTTCCCAGAAAATAACAAAGTGTAAAGACTTCTCATCCTGTTTTTGTAGATGATTTAAAACTGCAAAGTTTATCAGATGAAAAACTGAAAGCAGAACTACAAGTGGTCAAAAGTTTTTTAGATGATATGAAAATGTCATTTGGCCTTGATAAATGTGCAAAAGCAACCTTTAAAGCAGGAAAACTGCAGCATCAAAAAAATATCAGTTTGGGAGAAGATTGTGATATAAAAGAACTTGAGTAAGAGGGAGTGTATAAATATTTGGGAACTGATAAAGGATCAATAATAAAACATGAACAAATGTGAATAAAACTTAGTAAGGAATATTTTAGAACAAATGTGAGTAAAACCTAGTAAGGAATATTTTAGAAGACTTACATTAGCACTGAAAACAGCGTTGACATCTAGGAACAAAGTCCGAACTTTAAACCAGTTTGTTTTTCTTTTCCTAACTTACAGTTTTGGAGTGACTGACTGGCCCCAAAGGATACTGGATAGGTTGGACAGGAAAACAAGAAAGACACTTCATGCTCATCAAATGATTTATAAAAATCAGTGCATACCAAGGTTATATATTCCCCATTCTGAAGGAGGTATTGGCCTCCTCGAAATTGACTACATGTATAGCTCTGCAATTGTGGGACTGCATACATGTCTGCTGACCTCACAGTACTGAAATGTAGTGAAAGTTTTGAAACATGCTTTAGCAGAGGCACGTCGGCTTCAAGCAGGAATAGAAATCAAACCAGAAGAAGATAAAAATCAGGCAGCAACTGAATTTGCCAAACAAGAAAAGAATGAGTATAAGGTGAAGGATCAGATGAGAAGGCAAGAAATTTGGAAAAAACATAAATATAGTTGCAAGTATAGAAAACTCTTGGAACAACCTCATGTTGATCAGGATCGAACGCAAGAATAGTTAAGAAGAGGTGCATTTGTACCAAAAGAGGAAAGGTTAATATTGACGGCCCAAGATAGTGGACTACATACATGTTGTTGGTTTACAAAGTCCATTGAACATGTAGAAGAAACAGACAAATGTAGGTTTTGTGAAACAGAATTGTAAACAGTCACACATCTTATTGCTAGTTGTGACATATTAATGGCAGAAGGACTATATACTAAAAGGCATAATAATATGACACTGGGGATTGTGCAAACATTATGGTATTGAAGTGGCTGAAAAACACTGAAAACATCAGCCAAAAAGCATCATAGAAAATAATGAAGTCTACATCACATGGGATCACTCATTACCAACAGTTAAAAAAATAGATGCGAGAAAATCAGATGTAGTTGTCCATGAAAAGAAGACAAAAGTTTCATTGATGATTGAAACTGCTACACCCAGTGACTACAGTGTCTTATGTACAGAGACACAAAGTCATAAAATACCAGGATTTTCCGGCAGAAATGTGAAAAAGGGCAATGTGGAGGAAGGATACCTAGACAGTTCCAGTAGTAGCAAGAGCAATGGATCTTTTAAAAAAGAATTTACAATCATTCTTAGATATGTTATGATACATGTAACGCCATACGAATTGCAGAAGGAGTCATTACTGGGCGCATTGCAGGTGCTGCGAAGAGCACTTCTGGCTAACATCAAAGATTACATAAACTTTAATAATACTTTGACTTAAGAATAGGCTCAATTCCTGTCATTTTATTAGAAACCCAAAAGACTTGGAGAAATTAAAAAAGGGCTTTGTATCTCTGGCAGTACCTCTGGCTATAGTCATCTCCTGCATAATTTCCAGAGTGTCTTTCTAAGTGTCGAAAGTCTTGACAAATTATATCATGAGTTAAATTAGGTACTAAAGGTACTGGACATTAAATGGAAAAGTTTGTATTTTTATTTTACTTGGGTTATGGCAAATTCTTTTTTAATCCCGTGCAAACATATTACTTTAATTTTCTGGTTATAAGCAGTTTTGTGCTTGCATGTATATTGCAGTCTCAGTAACTCAACAGGTAGTGCACCTACTTTTGGTGTTGGAAGATCAAAAGGCTGTGGGTTCTATTCCCACTCTAGGTAGTTGATTTAATTTTCCAATACTGACAGTGCAGAAGTAGGGAGTGCTGCACTCCTGATGAGATGTTAAACCAAGGTTTTATTTGCATGAGTTGATAGTAGCTGAGGTAAACATAAAAGATCCTTGTAGCACTTGACGAAAAATAGTAGAAGTCCCCTGGCACCATGGCCAGATTTCCCCTCGTCAGTATGAATACTACCTCATGTCTCTCCTAAAAGGATGCCATTGGCCTAGTGGGATTAACTTAGTCAATAAAGTGTATAGAAATAAATAAAATATTACAGTATGCTTGAATAAGCCTAATTATGCTCGTTGAATCTAATAATCTTTGCAATTATACTCTCTCTCTCTCTCTTGCTCTCACTACAATAGCACTGCATTCATCATGTTTAGCAATAGTACAATGTCAGAAATCTGATTCCATAACTCTAGTACACAGCAATTCAGCACAGTCACATTCCATGGAGAAACTTTCATGTACAGTTTCCTTAGTAACAGAATGACTAGATTTTACAGATACCATTTCATTACTGACAGGGAAATACTTAGCTATGTGCCATTTCTTAACAAATTGAAAACAGATAACTTCACCAAGATTTTCGGTTGGTTGTTGACAGGTACAACTATATACTTAATTAAGGCTTACACTTATCCCTGGATGTTTGTAAATCAAAAATAAGGTTTGCCAAAGTTTGTCATCTATTTATATGAAATTATTTATAACAGTTTCAGTTTGAATAACATCACCTCAATTCTGTATAAAATATTAATAAGATATAAAACAAAATCTCAAGAAAAATGCTGGAATTATATTACTAAGTGACATTCCTTATCTTCAATAACAGAAATTAAAAATAATCTCTTGCTTTCTGTTAAATTAACCTCTTGGTCACAACACTGGAGCACTTATACTTGGAGATTTCTCCACAGAACATTCCTAACACCAGATAAAATAGCTAAGTTTAGTACTTCCAGTAATGTTTTTATGTTGGAGATGTTCTCAAGCATGCAGGATGGACTGGATACATATTTTTTATGAGTATACTAATATAAAACAATTCTGGAATGATATTAATAATTTTTACAAGCTCTATTCACAGATTTGTTTATATTATCTAAAGCTTTAATGTTACTAAATATAAATGAAGGTCCTCATTTGAAAAGGGGCAATCTTTATTTATTGTGGACCATTCAAGCAGTTGCTAGAAAATGCATAATGAGGGAATGGAATTCCACTTCACCACTTTCCATGGAAGAACTTTTATCCTTAATGAATGACATAGCACAGAAATAGGTCAAGATTAAAGAAATGATAATCTATCCTAACATGTTAACAAACAATCCTTGAAGAAAGATGTGACACCAGAAAAATGTTACCAGTCTATCTGGAATTTTGTAAATAATTATATGTCACTTGAAAATATTAATATAATTTATATAGAAATGTGACACAGCCAGCCCAGCTATCTGGAATTTTGTAAATAAGCATATGCCATTTTTGAATATTAATACGATTCATATGCTTGTCCTGCAAATATAAGAGAACTATCCGTTATGTAGTGAGCTTCAGGAATGTAACCACAGTGTACCCTACTGGAAAAGAACAGAAATTTATATAAACTATATAGCTGTGCAAATGTATGTTTTAATAGCAGAAGCTGGAACATACAGAGTTAACTTGTAAAACTTCAAGAAAATACGTTGAAATCAAAGTGTTTTATGATTGTGTTTCAGTGCAGCA
Source organism: Protopterus annectens (assembly GCF_019279795.1). Classification (NCBI taxonomy): domain Eukaryota; kingdom Metazoa; phylum Chordata; order Ceratodontiformes; family Protopteridae; genus Protopterus; species Protopterus annectens. Next base: position 825,254,617 of record NC_056741.1, on the reverse strand, counting down.
AGCAGACACAATGGCTGGAGCTAAAAGTTTTTCTATTGTCTTGAAAGTCATTTTAATTACTAGGTTTAAAATGTAAAGTGCTTTATTACTTAATAGCAGATGAACATCAGAGAGATATGTACTTCTCACACAGAGATCATAAAACTCTGCTGGTATCTGTTGGCCTGGGAACTGAAGGCAGGTGACAAAGAGTGATGTCATCCAGGCTAACCCAGCAGTAATATGTGATATTAATTTAAGAACTCTCTTAGGGAAAGTCTGTGCATTTTTTATCTTGTCTTGGACCTAGCAAGAAAATCCACTCATCTGCATTTGCCTTGCTCTGTAAATAAGTCTAGTGTACAGTAATTTCATATATATATATATATATATATATATATATATCTATAGGAATATAGTAAAGATTAGTTTAGATATTTTCTGTATTTATTTGAGACTGTCCTGCAATGTTGCTTTACAATATTTCCTGTGATTCTGAACTATGTAGTTACTATGTTGTTTTAGCATTGTCTTGCTCCTTCATTATTTATTATTAAATATATTTAAACCTTTTAATTGTGGCTGATTGCTTAGAGATATTTAAGCTCTTAGAGTACTTGCATATGTATTTGTTAACACTGTATAGGCCACTCCTAAATAGCCTTAGTCTTGGTCACACTTACCATTTGTATTAATAGCAACATTACACAGTAAGATTGGGCACCCTTTGGTAAGGCCCTTAAAAGTAGTTGATAAGTAATGGCTGGTGGCAGCTGGTACTGTCTTATAGTCTGGGCAGAAGTGGGCATAGCTAGTAAACCTGTGCCATCCTTTTTCATGTATGTGTTTGTGTTTGTATATAAATCAAATCTCAAAATGTGTGTGTGTGTCAGCTACTTTGGCAGGTGCACGAAGCACTGATTGGACAGAGAGAGTGCTGGAGGTTTTGGCTTGGCCATTCGGCTGAGACCTCAACCCTATAGTTGTGCCAGTGGGGAGTCTTACTGGGGATCTAGAGAAAGAGAGAGAAACCAACCCCTGACTGACTGTAATCTCTGTGTGCTCTTAAGGGAAATTGTACTTTAGTGTGTGTGCACTTGTCATCCTCCCAATGTGCACATCCTTCACTGGTGCTAGTGGTGAGGATTGAGGTTCCTTGATTACTGGGTCAGTGCAGGGGCATCACAAAAGGTACTAAATCTTATTGGAAATCTACAATTGGACTGTGCCTCTCTCTGATTACTGTAAATGTTTTACTTAATTGTATGTTAATACATGTATTTTGAATCAAACTGGTTTTACTTATTGATTTTTCTTGCAGGCCAAATGTAAATAGTGTATATAGTTATTTATGTATTAGAGTTTAGATTATGTTGTATCGACAATATTTTTTTTTGTTTGAAAATAAAAATTACTTGAGTGAAAAAAAATAAATACGGTTTGCATTTTCATATAATGACACACATTCTTCTAAGACAACTATTTTCTCAAAGTAATTGATATTACTTTGAAATATATATTTTTAACCAATAGGAAATGCCATTTTAAATCTTTCATTTGCTAAAATCTCTAAATGTTTACTTACCCTATTTAAATACATTTCTAATCAAGACTTAAGAACATACATTAAGACAGTTATTTCTGGCTTTATCTGTCTGTCCATAATAAATACATATATGTGAAATCTATGCCACTGTGTCCCCAGTGAAGTAGCAGATCTAGCTTAAATTTCTTTCTTTAATTTATGCTCATGAGGGGCATCTTCCCCAAGTCCATGTATACCCTCAGTGACTCACCTGTTAAGTGAGAGAAAAGTATTCTGGTCCTTTTGGTTTAGGGCTAATTTTCCATTTCTGCATGACTTTTGAATGTCATGAGGTAGGCTTCCTCATCATTACTGGAACTAGGCCTCATCAGAGAGTAAGCAGTCTGTGAGGTTCCTATTAAAGTCATTGTCTTGCTCACCATAGTGGTGATTTGCTGCTGAAATGTATTGTTGCAGGTTGACCAAGTGTAGGTCAGTACTGGAACACTTTAGCAATGCTTTAATTATTCATTTCTTCCATACTGGAGCTGAACACAGTAGTTGTGGCCCACATAAAGCCAGTTATAATTATACACAAGCAGCAGGAGGACATGCAGTTAATAAGGTCACTTTCTCAGAGCACAATGTTTCCAAATAGAAAGAGTATGGCAGTCTCTTTTGCATTTAGAGGAACCTCTGTATAGGCAGAAAGCTTTGAACATAGAAATGGGCTTCAGAGGTCGCAGGGGTCAGTAAACCAGTGATTAAAAAATGCGATAAAAAGGTCTTGTCTTCTACAGTCATTAAGGATCTCATTAAGTAGTAACTCCAAATCACAGGAGGGAAATATTTGCTCAAGTAGGGTATAGACAGCCAAGAAAGTTTCATAGCCCATGGTTTGTAAGTAAAGCTACAACTGCCCTTGAAAAAACACATATGAATAAACTCTGTGTGGGTTTATAAATCAGTTACAAAATTTAACTTTTCAAGTTAAATGCAAGTTTTTTTTAATGGGATCAGCACAAACAGGAAATGCTTTTACTGCAGATTCTTGTATAAATTTAGTGCAAAGAATTCCAAACCTGGCTTTCAGAATTCTGGGGAAATAAAGAAAGCACAAATAGTATAGTCACTGAGAGTTCACATTTTCTTTAGCATAACAAGCATTTATCTTAGTTTTAATGCAGTTCACCTTCCAGAAAACAGCTCACACCTTCCCCCACCAAGATAACAGCTCCACATGCTTTAACATCCATGTAGGAAACTTCCCCTAAACACTTCCAAGCAATCTGTCTGCTCAGCTTCCAGATATATCAAGCAGACATTCTTCTATCCTCAGGGTAATCCTTCAAGTTGCCCTTCTGCAAACATTGAATTTCAACTTGGTCCACTACCCTAAAGCTCCACTCAAAACCTTCCTGGTCTCAAATCTGTCTCTCTCTAGTGCTTTTGTTCTTCATATACTGCTTAGAGCTTTGACATTTTCCTGTATCTGCCTTGCCTAACACCCTAACATGCCCTGTCAAAAATGTAGTTCTTGCTTTGGTATGTGCTGTTGCAAGAGAATGCCAGCTTCCTGTCCAGGATCAGCCACTGTGCCACTATATATATTTATATATACATACATATATGATCGGTTCACATAAACTCAGACAATGAATAGAAATCTAAAGAAATTCTCCAACACGAAGGAATATAGTCACCACTCTTTATTTTGACAGCAGTCAAAGAAAGGACAGTTTGGTTTCAACCATCCTAGCATCATCAATATTATGTAAGTTAACCAAATTGCAGCATTTATATAACAGAACTATATTTTTCATATTTTATCTTATCTCATATACCCTCATAAATAGTTATAGTAGCCTACAATTAGAAAAAAAAAACTCACATGTAGGCCTTGTAGTTGTTGCCAATCCTCTGGATGCGGAGATCATACTTAGCATCAATGAAAGGTTCTGATGTAGCATAAGTCTGAGTCAACGCCACAACACTGGCAATGTCCTGGAAATCATAATGGTTTTCTACTTTCACCTGAAAAGAGAGAAAACACATTTAGAAAATGAGCACATTAAAAAATAAACAAATAAAACAAATTATCCACTTTATTTATTTTCCCATATTAGCCACTTTATTTTGCTGAATTAGAAACTGTGTATCATTGTTATTAATATGTAAAGAAAACATGTTAGCTATGTATAAAATGCACAATTAAAATAATAAATGACAACCAAAAAGAACCCTCCCTTTAGTGGCATTAAGGAATGGGTTTTTTGCATCTAGTAGTAAATACATGTGCAGTGTTTTAATTTCTACTACACTAAAAGGAACATTTTTAATCAGTAAGTATTTTTTTTATTTTTTAGATTTTGTTACTTACTGGTTTATACTCTGTTGTTGACTTAATAATAAACAATAAACCAAGTCCGCACTTCCAAGAAGCAAATGTTTCCGTGATAAGAAAAAAGTATACTAAGATAACCAAAATATAGTCCATTCATGGAAACAAACCAGGGCAGCTCATAAAAGATAAAAATCCTCAAAAATCTTCACTTGTAACAAATCAAAACGCTGAGTATAGCTAAGACAAGTCCTTTATTAACTCAAATCGGTAAGCGCTTTCACCATAATGGCTTCATCAGACAGTAAATCACAAATAAAAAGTAGCCATTTATATATTAAATTAATAATGACATCATATGCTGCCAATGAATCAATATAAGCGATCACCATGTGTTACTAATACGCTCCAACATATTTGTAAAACATCTAACATGCAAAAATATTTCTAAAATATAAAATTATTAATAAATACATTCTACTAAAAACATTTAAAATTCTTAGATACATTCAAAATAAATACATTGATGAATAAATAATCAAAATCAATTCACATTACACATATAATCTACTTATTTAACTTCAGCCTTCTATTGTGCAAAATAGGTTTTATAGGTATTTTCTCATTAAGTCCAGGGAATTTATTAGCTCTGCACCTGATAATCCATCTCATTTCACAGCTCTTTGTGTAATTCCTAGTGTCACCTCCTCTAATCCCAGGGGTGACAACTTGTAATACTGAGAACTTAAACTCATGTGTGCGATCAGTGTTAATCACATGCCTTGCTAATGCATTGTGCTCAGTCCCTCTACGTATATGATACAGGTGCTCTCTGATTCTTTCCTTAAGCTTTCTATTAGTTTTACCTATATAAAATGCACTGCATGAGATACACCTGGCTAAATAAATAGCATTTTTAGTCTCACAATTCGCTGAAGTACTAAGACTATACACATAACTAGTAGTAGGGTGAACAAAGCTATCCCTAATATCAATAGAGGCACATTGATTGCATTTCTGACAAGGTATCGTCCCCTTGTTAGGCTCACTACATATCTCCTTTGTCTGTAAACAAGGGTAACATAACATCTGCTTAAAATTCCTCTTATTTTTAAAAAGGAATTTTGGTTCATTTCCCACTACTTCTCTTATGGTCTCATCTAACATTAAGACGTCCCAATGTTTATGCACAATTCCACTTAATGCAGGTGTATCCACAGTAAAAAAACATGGGTATCTTCAGTATGGGGACATTGGATTGAATAGCCTCCCTGTCCTGATCCTGTATTCTTATATTAGAAAATACGGGCTGGCTCTAGTCATTCTAATTGTATCAATTTCTTCAAGGATGCTATCTACTTCATAAGGATCATACTGTCTAGCTATCAATCTTGTCCTCAGTGTCAATAACTCCTGCTTATAGCCTTCATATACTGGATTCAGTCTGGAAACTCTCATAGCCTGTCCTTTGACTACATTTTTAAAAACATACTGGGGATGCATACTCTCCCTATGTAGTAAGGTGTTATGATGGCAGGCTTTCCTATGAACACCTGTATTCAAAAGGCCATTGTCTAGCCTTTCTATGTGCACATCCAAAAAAGATATACTATGTCGCGAGAAGTTCATTGTAAATTTAAGATAAGCAGTCAAGTTATTCAACTGTGAAAAGAAACTAAATAAGGACTCTTCATCTCCCTTCCAAATCAAAAACAAGTCGTCTACACGTTTATAAAAGCTTACATTCATTTTAAAACTATCTAAGTGAAACAGATTATCTTCCTCCCAGCTAGCCATAAAAATGTTGGCGTAGCTATTGGCACAAGACGTGCTCATCGCTACGCCATCATTTTGAATGTATAACAAATCCTGGAAAAGGAATATATTGTTTTGTAACACAGTCTCCAAAAATAGGGAACAAGATCAATGGTATTTGAATCCAACATTAAATGCACAGTTAAATAGCGCTGTACCCTTTCCATACCTTCATCATTTGGTTGAATAGCTTGAATAGCCACGGAAGTGTGAATCCTTTTAGGGCATCTAGTACATATGTCCCAGTCTTACATCCGGTTTTGGATGTTTTTGCCAAATTAGTTGAAGAGGATGTTCATAGGTTCAGTTTAAATAAGAAAAATGAATATAAGAAGAAGAACAACTTATCTTATAAACAAAGAATGGCTCTAAGAGAATTAAGTAATGATGATTCTATAATTATTAGGCCAGCTGATAAAGGTGGCCCAGTGGTGGTTTTAGACCATGAATGGTATAAGTTGAGTATGCAGCTCTTATTGGGAGAAAATGAGTTCTATTCTCCCATTAGTATGGCAGATGTTGAGAATAAGGTCCTTAAGATATCTGATATGTTGGATGATGTTCTGATGAGTAGATATATTAATCTTCATTTATATAAGTTTTTATGGGTGAGCAATCCTTTGATCCCCATTATTAATGGACTTCCAAAGGTTCATAAAAGTTTGGAAAACCCCCCTATGAGACCTATTGTATCAGGTCAAGGGTGGGTAACTGAACCTCTATCTTTATACATTGAGCATTATTTGAGGCCCTTGTTTGATGCTAATTTGTACACTAAAGGATAGTAAGCAGTTCCTTATTTGTTTGTATGACTATATGAAAGGAATGGAACATGATGCACCTTTTATTCTAGTCACATTAGATGTGACTAGTCTTTTCATAGTCATACCAAATGATGAAGGTATGGAAAGGGTACAGCGCTATTTAACTGTGCATTCAGTGTTGGACTCAAATACCATTGATCTTGTTTCCCTATTTTTGGAGACTGTGTTACAAAACAATATATTCCTTTTCCAGGATTTGTTATACATTCAAAATGATGGCGTAGCGATGAGCACGTCTTGTGCCAATAGCTACGTTAACATTTTTATGGCTAGCTGGGAGGAAGAGGAGTTAATAAAGGACTTGTCTTAGCTATACTCAGCGTTTTGATTTGTTACAAGTGAAGATTTTTGAGGATTTTTATCTTTTATGAGCTGCCCTGGTTTGTTTCCATGAATGGACTATATTTTGGTTATCTTAGTGACTTAATAATAAGAAATAGCCTTTATCATTTATTATCTTTGTGTGCAGACAATATAATGTAAAAGTATAGCATCCTTTCCACCCATTATGAGATTGCTTTTCATGTCTACACACACACACACACACACACACACACACACACACACACACATATATATATATATATATATATTCATGTTACAATTTTTCTCACTGAGTTGCATGACCTCCTGCACCTCGGTACCTCACAAAATTAATTTGTCAATCTTACCAGCTATCTTTTTATATAGTCTGTGTCTATACTGATTATACAATTGTCATAAAAAAATGAAATGGGACTTATGTGCATTTGCAGTCACAATATTTTCTGTGAGGCACTCAATTTATTTCAATTTTATGATTTATAGAACACTATCTTATGCAAGTAAAATGCATTTGCAGTGTAATAAACTCAACTGGAGTTTTAAACTTACATATTAGATTTCATTACATTCCAGTAATACAATTTGCACATTTATGGAATTTTCTGGCAAATTATTAAAATGGCCATTGACCATACTGCTCGACTGTCCAGAATTTTGCAAAATGTCCAGATTTTTGCTTCATATCTTTGGTCTGTTTTTCATAAAATTTGTGGTTTTCTTGATTTTTGTGCCAAATCTATGAGGACTGAATTCACTAAATAATGGCAGGCACTTGAGTTTCAGGCTTCATATCCTTCATAAAATGCATGGTAACAAAAGACCTTTTATTCTAGCAACTTTCTAAGTTTATAAGAGCAATATTTAAAATTTGTCCTTATTTTTGGGGCTTTGTCCCCTCCCATTATTTTTGGTTTTATACAAACTTTTTGGCTATGAGGTTGAGAGCTATGCCATCAACAATATAAAATAATAAAAATGAGGTTTTATTTAAAAGATAAGACATTCTCTCTCTAGTGCCCCAATGATTCTTCAAGAAGAATCTCCTTGAAGGCTTTAGTCCAGATGCTAAGGACTGACTTATGTTTTAAGTAAAACCTTCTGAATTTGCATGTTGTTTTTATTGATAGTTTTATGGCCAAGCCTATCTATGTCATGCTAATCTTATAAATGTAAAATTACCACTCTACATAATGGCTATCTTCAGGAAACTGTGAGTTATTTATCGCATCTAATTTGTTTATTTAACCACTGATTTTTGGCAAAGGAATGATGCTGTGCTATGACACCAACCTTAGAAGTTATTGGACTGTACAAACTACCATTAATTCCATCAGTTTCTTAGGGCTTCTGTTGAAGCTGGCTGCCACATTGGACATTACTACTTTGTTTCTTCTCTCTGGGATAATAATAATGTATACTCGTTAATCAGTTGTGCATGCCCACAGCTTGTCAAATTCACATTTTTGTTTACAGATTTTTATTCCTTTTGTATTTTGTCAAAGATAATGATATAATCTGCAATTTGTTACATTTGTTTCTCTTAAATAACATGTATCATATACAGAAATATTCTGATACTGTGCTTACTTTTCAAATTATTCATTTATACCTTATAAGGCCTACTTGACTAGAAAATATTGTAAAGCTTCTTTATCTGGATATAATTCTAACTGATGATAACATGATGTAAAATCAATTTCTGTGAAAAGTAACATTGAATTCATGACATAAACAATGTTACATGCTTTTCTCTTTGTATTGCCTTGTTTGCCTTTTTGATATCTGTGTCTATGCTGATTTAACTGGGATTATTTAGCTTTGTTGCAATAACAAACCATGAATACAGTGTTGTCCCTTTTACTTTCTCAATGCTATCCATACCCTTGAACTTTTACATTTCATCATGAACTTTCTGTCTTAAATGAATTGGCTTTCTGTGTGGATGTCCCACCAGCAGTACTTTAAGATCTGTATGTAGGCCCTGGCTCTGTGGCAGAGAAGGATGAAGTCCTGACTATGATGCAGATGACCTGAGTTTGAGTAGCAGCTCAGACTCTGGAAGAGTTGGGCAGAGAAGGATGGAAATGTGTAGCCTTTTTCTAATCCATTTGGGGGAGTGGTGTCTTCCAAGTGACCATAAGCTCATGTGGAAGTGGAAGCTTACTTGACAACTAGGCTTATTACTTGGAGAGTATGGGCTTGGGTCTTGTTAGCTGAAGATGGTGGCTCTCAGGATATGTGTGTAGGAGAAAGAATGCATCTAGAGTGTAGGAGTATTATGTGGGATGTAGGTGCTCACATGTGGTGATGTGGGTGCTCACATGTGGTGATGTGGGTGCCCACTTCCCATATAATAAATGTGCCTCTGTAACACCTTAATACTTAAGAAACTCAGAGGATGCTACACTCTGAGGGAATGATATTTCCTCCTTTACAGCTACTGACCATTTTGGTATGGAGTACCAAAAATTTCAAGGTCAATACATTCTACTTATACAGTGTCAGACAACTGTCTCAGTGTCATAATGGGTTATGGTCCGCAGGAAATATCTAGCTTTGTATGACCTGAGTTTGTATATACTTATTTACTTGCATACCATAGCACTGAGCACATCAATTGATCTTCCATGTTTTACAATTTGTTAGGTCAACTTTGAAAATGACCAGTATAGACTGTTGTAATGCAGCTGGTAATCAGACAGCTAAAATATGGTAATAAAAGCAGAAGGAAATACAAGATGGCAAAGACATTTATTTTTGACCAGAGACCAGGGAAGCTGTAACTGTTCTGCCTATCGGCAATGGCTTATACAGCTCTTCAGTAACATTTAATGTCTGCAGTACATGATCCCTTCATTATCCTTACCATGCTGTAATTAAAGGCCAAGGTTTCTGATTTGTTCTGCATTTTGTTAAGATGCAGTTATTAAGGACAAAGACCTACTTTCTTTATGTTTTCACACTCAGCATGATGTATATAAACTTAGCAGGCCTGACCATTAGTCAGTATGAAGATGGGGTACAGGGAATTTTACCACAGTACCAAAATACAGCCTTCTTTTGTTTACTTTGTTCACTTCACAGTCAGTTTGAAATGTATATCAGTACTAGACTGTTTATGGGTAGATATGCATATCGACACACCATTATATTGGCATTATTTTTTCTTTTTTAAAAATCAGAATCTAATGGATTTAGAAAGACCATAGCTAATGACTGCAGTTGTTTGGCCTGGCCTTGTTAGTCACAGAGTTTGAACTACTGAGGACAAGATATGACAAATGGGAGAGAAGTGGCACTCTGCCTTGGTATGCTGAAAACAGCAATGACACAAATCTACATATTTATTTACGAAAACAACCTTGCGCATAATGTAACTGCTGCAGGATAGTTAGAACTTTTCCTTGCGCATTCCTGTGTGCTGTTATCGTAACTGTAGTCATGTAATAAGAAGAGGGAAAACATTTTATTTGCTTTATAAGCTACTGACAGATCACGGAAACTTACCAAAAGGGTAACAAATGGATGCATTTCAACTTCAATTCCACCATGAATCTTTAGGAGCATATATTTTTGTAAAAACTGCTTCTTCTCAAGTGAATCATCAGCACAAATAATTGATGCAGCTGTAAATGGGATTGCATTTCTTTTATTTTACTTGAACAAACTGCTCTGAGAGTAGAAAAAGAAACTTAAGGACTGATCCTGCTGCGAATCATGCTGTCCACATATACTTCTGAATGAAGCAGCTTATTTCTTTTAATAGCTGTAAAGACAGAGCCAGTCTGTGCCAGGTTTTTCCACTGGTTACGTCCCAGTATATTTTCCAAGTTCTGGGAAGTTAGATGTTTACCAAACTGAACTGAGGGGGCAGACAGTGGCAGTACAATCTAGTTGCCAGTCAGGAAAAAGTTATAGCTTCTGCTTCGAAGGTCTGTGGTCATTTTTGATTGCAATAGATCTAAGGGTACAAGGCTTGTTAAGAAGTTTTATTTTTTTACCATGTGTCATTGGCTTTTCCTTGACCATTACTTTTGCTTTACCCAGTAACATTTTATATTTATGTTACTGTCTGCAGCTGTTACTCTTTACAGACTTGCTTGTTATGTGGGAGGTGTTGTCATAATGCTTGAAACTGTACACCTACTTTCAGACTACTGTTACCAAGGCAAGTAACCAGAACTTTATCATTTGTATACCAAACTCCTGCATCACTACCTTCCTGCTTCATAACTATGTTTTTATGTATAGTTATTTTGCCTAAATACAGAATTAAAGATGCAGCAGTATACTATAATGTCCACATTAGAAACTTTAAATTGGTTACTTTGTAATATGAAGCACACATCTTTGTTGTGTCTCACTTGCTCTCTTTTTAAAGACACTAATGTGCTTATAACTCAACATATGGTGTGTGTGTGTACTGGTCAAAATGTTGCTTCTTTGGTAATAAGCATGTATAACCTGATTTACATAGTATAAGCCTGGCTATATACTTATGCATATCTTGTACAGCTGCCTACAGGATCCTATCAAATGCTTTTGCTAGATTCAGATACCTTGTGTGAAGTGTCAGGTCTACTTTACATGATCAAACTTACAAATTTTCGACTTTCATATGAAAAGATCGAGACCATATGATCGAACATTTAAAAGTTTGAACATGTTAAAAAAAAAAACAAACAAAAAAAGTAAATTAAATGTTTCGAGCAGGGGGCAAGCCCCCCTGCACCCCCTACAACCCCCACTATTTAAATATGCCAATTATGAGATCGCACTACATTGTGGAAAAGGGAAATTTTCCCGTTCCGCACTCTATGGAGATCTCCATTCAGACCGTTCAAACTTTTAAAAGTTCGATCATATGGTCTCGGCCATATGAAAGTCGAGCTTTTAAAAGTTTGATGATCTGAAGGGGACCCGAAGTGTCAGACCTTCATCTACTGCAGCTATTACTTGTTAGAAGAATGCTTTAAAGTTTAGAATACATAGCTGTCCATTCACAGACCCATGTGACCACTGAACTAGGACTGAGAGGACCCAGGGTCACCCCCTGTCCATTACTGAACAAAGTGTGAAAGCTAAACTGATAGACCTATGACTAATCAGATGATCTTCCTTTTGATGCAAGTCACAGAAAAGAACAGAGCTCCTTCCTAAAAGTGTAGAACAGAAATAAGCCATTGTGATATGAATGACTGCAGTCATCACTGGCTCTGCCAGCTGCAGTCTTCAGACAATACAAGTACCTGATACTTGGTACTTTAGAGAGTCTAACAGAATAAATATAGGTTCTGCATTGGGGTATTATCTAGCAATAGCAAGTGCTGGAACATAAGATGATCTCTGAAAGTCATAAATGTTCATTTGGACCCCCCCTTTTTACAACACACTGGCTGGAACTCCAATCCATCAAAAGAATCTTGGCTGGAACAACATGCATCTCCACTGAACTACCTAGGTGACTAGAAAACTTAAACTGTTTACTCTACCTTTTCTTGGGTGAATTCTACCACTAATACTGAAAGTACCCTCTGACTGCCTAAAGAATATTGCTGGAACAACAGGCATTTCCATTGAACTTCCTAGGTACAGGCTTCACTGCACACCACCCAGAATGCTTTTGTAGTCTCCATAGACTCCTTGTACTGCCATCCATATTGGTTTCTCAGGCAACTCAGACTTGCCTGTGGTGATTTGGGGTACATTTTCCTAAAGAGATAACTTGACTAGCTCAGGCAGTAAGAGCTGCTGGGATTCCTCTCTCTGTTCCCCCCATCCACTATTTTCCCATCTGTCCACTAACTCTGCTACCCTGAAATCACAAATTATTTTTTCTACACCCCTGTCCTATGCAAATCTTACTGTCTTCTGCCAGCTGCTGTTTTTTTTCTGCATTTTCTTTAAAGTAAGGATTAAGGGCGAGTTGACCTATTTGCTTCCATCACAAAGCTTCTGGCAGTGGTCAGTTCTGTGCATTTGTGGATTGACTAATTCCCACCAGAACAGGCTGTTGCCTGCTTCTCTCCTCTGCTGTCTCTGCTGGCACAATTCCCTAGCTGCCCCCTATATCCTTTGCCTTATATTCTCCTCTGTTCACTTCTTCATATACTTTACACTTTATTAAAGAAAAGTTTACCTCTTCAACACTGTAATCACTGCTACAACATCAACCTCAGCCTCATTCTTCCTGGCAATATCTCCACTACTTTGAAAAATGCCATAGGTTCATAGGAAGTTACTAGGCTAATGGCCCTAGAGCCCTTACAAGCCTAACCATGTTATGCCCAAGTTACCCTTACAATCTTAGCCATTTCATACCTGAGTTACCCTAAATGTCCTTGGTTAGATGGGCATTCTTAGTAGAGTGAGTCTAAAGTCAGCACAGACTACCTCTGTCCATGAGGGACATGAGCATCACCCCTGGGATTAATTTCCGGTCTTCCATCCAGTTGTCCAGGTTGTGCTTAAATATGGTCAGTGAGGAGTTCTGCTTAATGTGAATTGGGAGTCTATTCCAAAGGAATGGCAATGTCTGGGTGACATATCTGTTTCTCCAGCATGTTCGTTAATGTCACAGGCTAGGTTAAGATCCCTAGAGTGAGTGGCTCTTGTTCCATTTGATTTGCAGATATGCAGCCTTTCCATTAGGGCAGGGACAGAGAGTGACTTGTAGGCTAGGCACAAGTTGCCTCTCAACAATCTATTAGATACAGAGTACAGTGACAGGGCTTTCAGTCTATCCATGTAAGACATTGTTTGGAGCCCTGAATTTTCCTTGTGAGAAACCTCTGTGGTCTCTCCAGCTGCTGCAGGTGTCTGATGAGGTCCATCCAAAAGGGGGCATTATACTCTTATCAGTGGTCTACTGAGGGTCAAGTAAAGTGGAGTTATAACATACTTAGACTTGGATGCAATGCCCTTACTTATGAGATGTAGAGTGTAGGAGGCTTTCCTTACCACAGTGGAAACATGGTGATGGAATTTTAGATTTATATCAACCTGAGTTCCCAAGTCTCATACCACTGGTTTGAGCTTATGGGGGTGGTGCCAATACTGTAATTAGCAGGGTATTCCTATTTGGCAAAGAGGATAATAATGCACTTTTCTGTATTTAGTTTTAGTTCATGGCTTTGGCACCAATCGTGTTTGTGATAGCACTTCTGTAATATGCTATCATTGACGGACTTGATTGTGCCCAATTTGCAATCATTAGTGAACTTGATAAGTCACAGGCCATCTACTTTAGCCTGGACTTCCAAAAAAAAAAAATTCCAAACAGTAAAGATCCCTGTGGTACACCACTGGTGACTGGTCTACTGGAAGAGGTGGAGTCCCTGACATTAACAGTGTGTGTTTTGTCTGTGAGCCAGTTGGCTACTCATTTAGTGATGTAAGGGTTAATCCCCAGCTGGGAGTGTTTCTAAATGATACCTGAGTAGGGAATTGTGTCAAAAGCCTTGGCTAGGTCAAGATAGGTGATATGCACTGTCTTACCATCATCCAGGGCTTTGGTGAAATTCTCAAAGAAGTCCATCAGGTTTAGCAAGCATGATCTACCTTTAATAAAGCCAAACTGAGCTGGGTAAGAGTTTGAAGGTCACCTATGTCTTTTTTTGATAAGATCTGTGATGATTCTTTTCATGGCCTTGCCAATGAGGCTGGTTAGGCTTATGGGTTCCCAGGGTTGGTTTATGAGCCCCCCCCCTACGTGCAAGGGGATTACAGTTGCTGTTCTTCACTCTTCTGGAACAAAAGCAGTTCTCATGCTATGGTTAAATAGAATGGCAAGTGGCTCCACTAGGTCTTGTTTTTAAGATTGCTAAGTAAGTAGCCTAGGATGTTGTCTGATCCCACTGACAATGTGTTTTTTGCCTTAGAGAGCACAGATATGACCTACACTTTAGAGATACTAGGGAGGGGACTAGTGTCATGAATACTTTGGGGTATGGCTGGTGGTGACAGTAGGCTGAAGTTTGTGCCAAATCTGTTGGCTAGCAGGTTGGAAATTTCCTCAAGTACAGCATGAGTGGTACCTTCCACTACTAGTTTGGCATTCCCCTTTTAAATTTCTGACATAGCTAAAGAATTCCTTATGACTATCCTTAGCTAAGAATGTTATTGTAGCATTGTAATTAGCTTTCGAGGACTTTGTGAGCTGAGGAGGGATTTTTTTCTCTGTTGAGTCACTTCCCTCTTGCTCTTAAACATCAGTGTCTTCCTCTTGTTATATTACCTATTTATACTTGAGGTCTACCAGGGTGGCTTGTTTTTTCTGGATGACCTGGTTTTGATCCATTCAGGTACAGCCGAGTCTGTACAGTTGATTAGGATTTTATACATGGCATTTGTGTACATTTATACATAGGAGTCATTGTTGGCTGTGTTTGCAGGGGTTTTAAAACTTTTTATACTATTCCATAGTAGGCTGTAGTTAGCTTTGGAAAAACTGATTTATGGTCTGACCTTACCAGGGAGGACACCAGACTGGGGAGCGGTGCAGTGACCCCCCCCCCATGTTGGGGAGTACTATGTCTAGGATATTTGAACACTTTGTGAGGGAGTGGACTATCTATTCCAGGTAATTTCTATTGACAAAGTCCAGTAACCCCTGGGTGATCATGTCTGGGTTTGTGTATGTCACCCAATCGATGGAGGGACAGTTGATATCTTCCATGAACAAGGTGTTTGACTGTATGGTGAGCGACTCCAGTAGGTCCAAAGTGGGGGGTATGTTTCTCTTGGCTCATGGTGGGGGACTTATAGCTAACAATGATGTGGTAGGGTATTTTGCCTATAGTTAGATGGACCTGGAGTAGCTCAAGACAGTCATACTGTTTAGCCAGTCTTGAAATGTACTTAGCTTTAATGAAGATAACTACATCTCCACCTTTGGTTCTTTCATGCTCTTTCTCATTTTAAGGTTTGAAAGTGTGGAAGGCATTGTAGTCTTGCATGGCTGGGTTGCTTTCTGCAGCTTTGAAACATGTCTCGGTGACTGCACAGATGTCAGCATCTTCCAGGGATCAGAGTACTTCCAGGGAGTGCAGTTTCCTGTTAGGTTCCTAGCATTAAGCAGAATAACCTTGAGTTTGTCTCAAGTGCATTTTGTTACATCAGATATTTTATCTTTTTGGCATTGCCTAGAAAAGGCACTATGGGGGAGACAAGAGCCTTTGCCAGTAAATAAAATCCTGCGGAAACAGGTGCAGACCATCACTGGCAAAGCAGTGTGGTCTGTCGACCACATCCTCCCAGGCTGACAGATACTGGATCCCCCTGGATTAATGCCTGAAGCTAAGCCAATTGCTGAAGTCAATCACTTTTTGTCTATATTGTGGCATCATTCTGGCTGAAGAAAGAATGCTGCTTAGGGCTAGGGTCATTCATGCCTGGGACACATAATAAAAGAGTTCAGTCATGTCTCTCTTCATATAGTCCAGAGAGGTACTTGTCAAGTCATTCACCCCAACATAAACTATGACAGAGTCATAATGGTACTTGTTGTTGAGTGACTTGAATGCATGCATGATTTGATGGATTCTGGCACCTGACAGGCAGCTGACAGTGATCTTCTCCTTGTCCAGCCTGGTGGAGGGGACATCTGTGCGTCTCACTATCGAGTCGCCTATCACCAGGATATTTGGTTTTGAGATGTTCTGACTTATGGGCTTACTTGCTGAGGCACTGGTATGTGTGCCATTATATGTAGTGGTTTCAATATTTTTTGCAGTGTGTGCAAGTGGTTTGTGCTCGGGAGGTCTCTGATCTGCTGGTAGACTTCTAGTGAGTACCTCTGCATATGTGGGTTATCCTTTTCTTGTGTGAGAGGCAAAGTGTGAGTGCTCACAACCTGTTTGATGTCCTATTTGTTGTTATGTGAGAGGACTGATACCAATTTCATAGTGTAATTACATCTCTCACATACGGCATTTGTTTTGGGAGTAACTATAGGTGAAATTAAACACTTTTAAAATAATCTACCAGTAAGAAATCACACATTGAAAAAAAACAAAGACTCTCAAAAGGAATAAAGTGCAAAGCAGCTTTACTGGTATCACACAATGACCCTTCCTCCAGCAATCCTCAGCTCAGACAAGGCTGGATCCACACTCTTCTGCCACAAGGGTACGGGGAAGCCTTTCTTAATGTATGATGACTGAATTATTGCTCAAGTGTATCAATACAGGCTAGATTCAGCAGGTATGAATCTAGTCTATGCTATCTAGGTAACACTACAGTGCAACACAAGTGCAGAAAATGAAGCAGCCACAAACAGTCTTCTTCTTTTTCTTTCGGCTGTTCCCATTAGGGGTCGCCACATCGGATCATCCGTTTCCATTTCTTCCTGTCCTCTGCATCTTGCTGTGTCACACCAACCACCTGCATGTCCTCTCTCACCACATCCATAAACCTTATCTTAGGCCTTCCTCTTTTCTCTTACTGACAGCTTAATCCTTAGCATCCTTTTCCCAATATACCCAGCATCCCTCCTCAGCACATGTCCAAACAACTGCAATTTTGCCTCTCTGGCTTTGTCTCTAAACCGTCCAACCCGGGCTGACCCTTAAATATACTTATTCCTAATCCTGTATACCCTTGTCACACCCATTACAAATCTTAACATCTTTAACTCTGATACATCTAGCTCTGACTCCTGCCTTTTTGCCAATGCCACTGTCTCCAACCCATGCAACATAGCTGGTCTCACTACCCTCTTGTAGACCTTCCCTTTCACCCTTATTGGTACTTGTCTGTCACAAATCACTCCTGACACTATTCTCCACCCACTCCACTCTGCCTGTACTCTCTTCTTCACCTCTCTTCCACACTCGCCATTACTTTGAACTGTTGATCCCAAGTATTTAAACTCATCCACCTTCGCCAACTCTACTCTCTGCATCCTCACCATTCCTCTATCCTCCCTCTCAGTCACACACATATAGTCTGTCTTAGTCCTACTGACCTTCATTCCTCTCCTCTCTAGAGCAAATCTCCACCTCTCCAGGGTCTCCTCAACCTGTTCCCTACTCTCACTACAGATCACAATGTCATCTGCAAACATCATAGTCCACGGGGACTCCTGTCTGATCTCATCTGTCAAGTGGTCCACACCACTGCAAACAAGAAAGGGCTCAGAGCTGATCCTTGATGTAATGCCACCTCCACCTTAAACGCATCCGTCACTCCCACCATAGACCTCACCATTGTCACACTACCCTTATACATATCCTGTACCACTCTTACATACTTCTCTGCCACTCCCCAACCTCCTCATATAATACCACAACTCCTCTCTAGGCACCCTGTCATATGCTTTCTCAAAGTCCTCAAAGACAAAATGCAACTCCTTCTGACCTTCTCTCTACTTCTCCAGCAACACTCTCAGAGCAAACATCGCATCTGTAGTGCTCTTTCCCGGCATAAAACCATACTGCTGATCACTAATCATCACCTCCCTTCTTAACCTAGACAAACAGTAAAAAAAGACAGAAAATAATGCAGAAATTTGATTAAATACAGTTGAAAACATGCAGATAAAACTCAAAATATACTTATTTTCTTGCTTTTGTCTTTGAATGTCTTGGATTCAAGCAGAAACACTCTAGACCTCTGGCAAAGGACACCAAATGAAGAGCAGTTCTTTTTCTACTTAACACATCTAGCTATTTCCTCTCACACAATTGCCTTAAGCCTTTATCCCTAACTTTACACAACATTATATCGCCTGTTCTTACTATACTAAGCTGCTGTGCCATCCTCAATCACTTTTTCACATAAGGCTCTCACTTCTGTCTACTCCGCAGGCAATGCATTTCACCTCAGCGTTCTTTCTCCTTACTTAATTGAATCACATTAACCACCATACCATCTACATCGAAACACATCCCTGCTGCCTAGTACAAAGTTAAAATCTTAAACCATCCTCTGTCACCTCCCCAATGATCCACTTTAGCCCTTCTTCTGATACCCCTGCTAACCTAACCCCATATACTATGCCAGTAATTGACTGAATTCCATTCTCCCCCTCTTGCTTACATCACAGAAACAACAAAAGATTCCCACAACTATCCCAGAATGTTCATTTCTTAAATTTACTATTTCACTCACAACCATATTAAATATCCTCTTGATTCAGTTATATATTGAAACAAACCCAGGTCCATGACCCCTTACACCTCCATCTCAACATCTCATTCACATTACCATTCCAACAACTTAAAAATTGCATCACTCAGTGCAAGCAGCATACTTAAAATGTTAATCACCTTCCATCCACAAAATCTTCTAACAATCGGATCTAAAAGCTGTTGAACAGATTATCTAACAGTTGTCAGTCAAATTACAGGAATACACATTGACAGAGTACAATGCTGATGTAAATAATCTAAAGGGAAAAGTAAGAGACCATTCAAAGAAGGGATAATGTTACATCTTAGATATTTTAGAAATGGACACAAAAAAACATAGTCACAGTCTATATAGAAAGGAAGGAACTTTTTTTTCAGGGACTATTCAAGGTTGAATAGAACTCTTAAGAGAAGGCATATTGTACTGTAATATACCAAATCATTCATAATGACATGTTATAAATGTCATGAAAATGTCAGCATGGATGAACATATTTCAGCTGTAACTTATTTAAAAATCTTATAATGAGTATGCTTTAACCACCTTAACCTACAACTATTACCTGCAATATTGCAATTATGTGAATGTAATGGAATAAGGTATGGTGCATATTTAGAGGTTTTTATTTGTGAATTATAATCTTATTTGAATATAACACCTTGATATGGAATATTAACTCTTTTACAGTATAAAAATGAGTGGACATTATACTCCAATGTACTGGTATTCTTAATTTGAGATATTTTTGCATCCTAGTATCCAAGCTTCCTGTCAACCAATTCTACAAAAGACTGTGAGAGTGAACATGGTGTTTTTATGTGGTTAGCTGGGGTATAGGATAGAGAAAAATCCAGTTTTGGATTTCATAGAAATGTTAAGCAGTGGCCAGTTGTGGAAACTGTTAGACTGTCAACTTACCCAACAAATGCTCATAATGTAGAAGTTACAGTACATAGTTTGTGAGAGGAAAATGTACTATTATTCCCCAACTGCTGGAGATGGAAAAGTGAGAATTATATGATGAGCAAAGGAAGGGAGGCCATTATACTTACTGATAAAAATCACAATTTGGGTCATAAGAATAATTAATTAGAGTGTGAAAGCAATACAGCTCTCTTATATGCAGTTGTGTGGTAACTTGCCAAACCAAGAAAATGTTTGTCAAAATTATTTTAACTGCTTTGGTTCCACTGGCTTTGTAGTTTTGACTGTTAGAATTCCATCATTCACATCCATATCTTTTGGATGTGACTTTGTAACACACTTACTGTCAAACCTCGATGAACCTTTTCAGAAGTACATAAGAAGGACATAAGTACTATACAATATGCACTATAAAGAATGTTGAACACAGTGCTAATTTACAGTAGGAGGATTTTGGGATGATCTATAAATCTGATATGTCCTGGTCTCTGCTGCCATCCTTGTGTTTAGTACAGATGACTTTATTATATTGTCCACAGACCATTACTGCTACCCTAAAGATAGGTGCCCATCAAATATCACAGACATGTGAACTGTTAGAAAACCTGGCAATAGTGACCAATGTCAGATAAAAGACCTTGGAAAAGGAAACTGCAGATCAGGGTAGCAGTCAACATTTGTGAACAATTAGCCTTGGTCACTTTGAATATTCGAATGCAAGGTGACACTAGTCACTGTATGGAAGTAGTATGTGACATTCTCTCACTTTCTGTAGCAATGTTAGTGTAAGCATCCAAATTTCTCCCATGAAACATGCTTAGATTGCTCTGTTTCTGTGCAATAATTGTATATTTATTGGAAAAAGTATGCTACACACCAAATATTCAGTGAATTTTTATTTTAATATTAAGATATTATTTTTGGGGTGGCTGTAAGTTGTTATATGACTTGTTGTGATATAGAATTGGGGTAGCAAATGGTATGAGGTAACTAAGTTTATTTTTCAAGCTTTCTTGCAGTCAGATAATGACAGTGAATTCAAGACTTTTACAGAACGTATAATCTGTTTTTCTTCCTGGTGGTAATATAATTTTGCCAGATAATTTATACATATATCTGTGTATAACAAGCATTATTCATTTTTATTTAATATATTTATTCTATTTTATTTAATGGCAACATTTTCCATTTCAATTGATGCTACAGGGAGTTATTTTGTGTGATATAATCTACAAGTCAGCTTGATGTCTGAGAAAGGCTTTCACTATGAAATTCCCCCAAGTTAAGTGTTGTTAGGCCTTAAAATCATATGAAAGGAAATTCTGACCTTATATGAGGTCCTTACTGGGATACGCTGTCTTTTGCCATCCACGTCACCATCTCAAAAGTTATGGACAGATTCTGCCTGCAAAGTTTGTGATTAATCCTAAGTTCCTAATGACCTGCTGTACTATAGGCTAGTGGAAAATTGCCTACTTAAAAGCAAAGGGTTTATACTATTCATTCAGTGCAAACAGTGCAAGTTTCAGGACTGACCTTGTAAAGATAAGTATGAGACTTCTTAGGGAGGAGTTTATAGCACTGCCCATATATACTGTCCAAAACACTAAAGTTAATCATCACATGCAGAGGTATAGAAATTGAGTTTTGTGGTTCTAAAATATGCAGTTTATTTTAATTAATTTAGTGGAACTAAATTGTTTAATAAATCTGCCTTTGTATTTACTATATGATGGCCAGTTGTCCAATTACTCACTGATTACATATATTTTGGAAACAGCTTTTGATGCTGCAATTATGTGCAGTTAGTAGTGGGCAGGTTCAATTCATAGGCTCATAGATTAGTACTAAGCTAACTGCCCTTGCAAGCCATTTTAAGCCTAGCTAATTATCCCTTGTGAGACTCAAACCCTGCACCTTGTATTTGTAAGGCAAACACCTTAACCATTAGGCCACCCATTCCTGTCACAAGCAGCAAATTTCAGCACAAAATGACACAATGTAGCACAATCAATCAGTCAGTTAATCAGACAATTAGTGAATAAATAACTAAACACAGTTATATCCAAGTGCAACTTAACAAAAGCAAAATGGAACATGATAAGTTTTCTCGTAAAGGGTAGCAAAATGGAACATGATAAGTTTTCTCATAAAGGGTATAGTGCTTGTAACATTTCAATAAATGGATGTCACAGAATGATCACTTCTAGGAAGAAAACTAGGGGCATATGAATCACCTTAATGATAGCCCTATAGTAAAGTATGTTTACACACAAATGTGGACAGATTATTCCCATCACAAAGTGAATATATTCAATGTACGACACACAAACTCTGGAATGACAAGAAACTCCAGCTCTGATTTGTACACATTTGCAATGCCTTGATGCATTACCTTATTTAGGACACTAGCTTCTAGGACTCATCCTCCAGTCCTCCCCATCTAGAGCCAAGTGCTGAAAGAATCTGAAAACAGGAAAAAACATACTCTAAAATGGATTGATTGCATACTACTCTTTGAAGCAGGGAGAAAGACTACAATTTGCAGTTAGGTGCTGCCTTACTTCTAGATTGTACTTAGCGTGGCTACATTCTTAGACCAGAACTAATGTTGGATTCTATCTTGCTTGTGGAATTTTGCATCTGCTATTTGGACTGCTAATACTAAAGTAGATATAATTGAATGTCTCCCTTTAACTACTGATTATGGTAGCTCCAGATAAGCTCTTAGAATTATTCTTTATACTACATGTATATTTTAGCACTTTTATTTTGTAGAAGTTTAAAGCTGCCTGTAGATTTGATTGTTTTTGCAAAATGCATTAGTTGATTTTATTTATTTCAACTAAAACATTAATTCAATTTTAAATGCTTGTGGCCTATGATTTATTTGTTACTAACGTAAAGGTATGTACATTGGAATGATTTATTAATAACTGATAGCTTTTGCCTTTCAAGGGGATGCTGCTCAAGTTATAACAACTATACAAATATTTAATATTTGGGTTATTTTAAGGTAAATAGCAGTTGTGGTTTTTGGTATGCTAGTACAGTACAGCTGGTGGCAGCACTGCAATAAAGTTTGGGAGGAGGATGTTGGAAGGAGTGTAGTCAGGCCTTTCCAATTTGCACTCTAAAGTTTAGTACTGCTGCCCCATCACTCAAGCTGCCCTACCCCTTCTTGAAATGGTAGCAGAGGCCCACAGAGGTCCACACTCATTCTTAACTGGCATTTAGTATCAGCAGGACACTGAGACAAGTCCCTGCACCACATCAAGGTAGCGAATCCCACAGAGGTTGACTCACACCAAATATCACAGCCTAGTTTAACTTATTGATATGTATTAAGCAATTAAGTCATAAGGAGAAATAAGGGGGAAGTGTATTTAAGCAATCTTGGATTTGCTGTGAGTTGTCTGAAGAAGTCTAGTTATTAACTAGATGAAAAGCACTTAACTCTACTTGTTTGTGCTACTAGCATTTTTATCCTAGTTATTTTAATAAAGAGCTGAAGAGCTGAAGTTCTTGAGGGGCCATTTGTTCCTGCTTTGGATTCATTTTCTATCATGATTGTTACAATTAACTGGCAGAAGAATTCTCCTGTGTCAAAACAAACACTTCATTGTGTTAACTGGAAGATTGGTAAACTGATTACCAAACATGCATTTAAGGCACTTTTAATTTCAAAGTTTTTATAAATGTTTTATAATGTCCATCCTCTGCACTCCATCAATTTTGTACAATGATGATATGGTTATCTGTGCAGCTTTCAAATTGCTCAACCATTTCTCTCATTGTCTTTACTCTGAGCAATGAAACCTTGCATACCACTTAACCTCTTAACACAAGAATCAGGGACAAACAAAAAATAGAGGAACAAAGGCCCAAATCAGTGACAGATTTTACACATTGTTCTTATATACTCAGAAGATTGGTAGAATAATAGAATCTGTATTAGTATACATTTCCCGAAGAATGTAAAATTTGAAACGCAAATGCCTGCTATTACTTTGTATCTGTAGTCTTCAACATTTTGCCAGAAAACTCCATATTTTGTGAGGAACAGACCAAAAATATGAAGTTAAATCAAGGACATTCTGTAAGTATATCCACAATATTGTTTGCATGTTGAGATATTTTGAAGTGCTCTTATTTGCAGAAATGAGATTAGTTCTCTCATTCTCTCACTCTTTCTCTTTCCGGAGTATCTAAAACTAATAGCTTCCAGATAACCTATAAACACCTCTGTGTTGTATAATGCCACACCTCTATCAGCCTACATACCTCCTTATATTCCAAAATATTTTCTGAAAAATTCAGTTAAAAAGCATATGGGAAACAAATGTAAATGTTTTGTGAATAAGAAAAGGTTTTAAAATGATAAAAACAGAAATTCTATCAGCAAAGAGTCTTCGCTGCAGTGATAATAGTCAGTACACTCCTAGTGTTTACATGAATACTGTATTATAATGCACACAGAAAGTCAATATATTTGTTCTCTAAAGTTTCACAAACAAATCTGTATATCTTGGAAACTGTACACCTGGACTTGTTTTATCAGAACACCTTATTAACCAGACATGATATCAAGAAATTATTTGAGATTTATACAAATATGAAAAATATGTTTACTTGAATAATTAGCAATACAAATAACAATGAATGATTTTCAGTATATGCAACTTATTCTGCAAATGTCAATGGCGGTATTATTCAACATCATCTGATACCCCACAATTTGCATATTGCTTGATAATTAAGTATATGTGGAAATGCTGGGCATCTTCATAAATACTATCAAACAAATAGCAATATATCCAATACAATAAATCACAGGCATTGGCAATGTAGTTTTCCTGTCTCTCAGCATGGCATTTCATACTATAATTTTCAACAACTTGTAGGTCTTTTAGTTATGAGAATATGAAAAGTGATAAACAATCATTCATTTCTCCAGTACAGCACATCCTAGATTAACAATCTTAATGCCACTTTACTACTTCCATGTTGCACTTCCTGATCCTGCATAAAATTAATTGTCAAAACCCTTAGTTAAGGAAGTCAGCTTTAAATATGACATAGCAGAGATTCATAGTCAGAAACCCTTACAACAAACAGGCATACTTTGTACATGGCATTTTTTCCTTTAAAAAAGAGTATCAAGAAATGTTCAATCACAAATAAAATAGATTTTATACTCCAATTTCTTCTATTAAAGGAGAGAGAGAGAGAGAGAGAGAGAGAGACACACAGACAGAGAGAGAGAGAGAGAGAGAGAGAGAGAGAGAGAGAGAGAGAGAGAGAGAGAGGGAGGGAGGGAGAGAGAGAGAGAGAGAGAGAGAGAGAGAGAGAAATTGGCTGGAAATGTTTAAATAATTATTTATTACAAAGGCAGATGGATAAATAAACTTTTATCCAGGTCTTTATGTGATGCACGTAGCCAGTTATTACAGAATAGCTCACTTATAGTACTTTGTATCAAAGAACTCAACAGTCCTTTACTGCAGTCAAATCCCAAGAAATGCCCAACTCTTTCTTAATCCAAAGAAGACAAAACTAGCACTTTCATCCCAAAACACCTCCCCTGTCACTGATCATTTCAACATCATTGCATCTGACAACACTGCCATAGAAATATTGCAGGAAACCAAACTTCTAGGTGTTATCATTGACAATAAACTTTCATTTGACCCCCATATACAGAAGAATATAAAGAAAACTCATTAAAAACTGGGACTCGTATAGAAACATTTATTTACTGCAGCAACCAAAACTACCCCTGCAAAAACATTTTTACTTCCCTCCCTTCTTTATAGTGCCCCTATCTTAACTAACTTACAAATGTCTACCCTAAGCAAGATGAAACAGTGCTACAACAAAGTTGCAAAGTTTGCCAGAAACTCTAAATATCACACACACCACTGTAAACCATTCCTAGAATTAAACTGGTTTGAACTCCCCAACCAACTTGCCTTTATTCAGCACTCCACCTTGCACAACCTTATTTTCAAGCCTACTGCCTGCCCTGCACTAGCCAATCAGTCACACCTTACACACCAGATCGATCCCTATGATTAGAAGACAAAAATCTCTTAGCTATCTCAAAACCCACAAGAAAACCAGGTCACTCTCTGTATTTATACTATGTCTCTGTACTTTGGAATTCACTATCTCTAGCTACCAGGTCTATCCCTGGCCTAATCCATTTCAAAGCCTCTTTAAAAAGTCATCTAAAAAATACATGGCTCTGCTCCTGCATAAAGCCTGCCTGATGCTCAGGTCTTCCTCTTCTTTCACACTAGCCTCATCGTCCTCTTCTGTCACATTTTAATCCCTCACAGACTGCAAGATCCTAAGGCTCTTCTAACTCCTTCACTGTTTCTATACCATATCCTTAAGCTACTGCTCAGGCTGCATTGCCTCTACTCTTCTTAACTCTCTCTCACTATCTATCTGCATCACTAACTTTCTGGCTGCTATTTTCCTAACTGAAACTTACATTCTATTTTTCATGTACTATAACAGTCAATGTCACACATTATACTACCTACATTTTTTTGGACATTATCTACATCGTGTATGGTGAGAGTGACTATTATTGTCTGTAATGTTTTAACTCTATAGAATCATCTAGATGTGTAGTATATATTGTAACATCTTGTAACATAGTTTGTTCTTTCAGCTTATTTTTGTAAAGTATTTCTAACGTGAATTTGTATTGTATTGTATTATACTGTATTTGTATTGTACTGTACGTGGAGCTATGCTGAAAATGGGTTCTATTGACCCAGTCAGGCCACCCCGGTAAACAAATGTCAAGTAAATAAATAAATAAATAAAAAGAATCAATTGTTACCGAAAAAAGAATGGAACTAGTATGCCACAATGCCTATTCTAGGCCCCATTCGCTTCACTGATGCACAGAGGAAAAAGTGCTTCAGTCTCCTGTAACAGTCATTGATAAGAAATACTAGTGGCTTAGCAAAAAATCAAGCAAAGCTAACAAATGTAAATCCATCTGGCAAGGCAAATATGTGGCAGTACCATATTGTATTCATTAAAAGTGCAAACAAGTAAGGAGGATGCAATATATTTAATAGGAAATCAAAGTCATCTTCAACAGAAATGCAACCAATAAAAAACTACTGTCGCAAACTTCCATGTCTTACTCTCTCCCCCATACAGTATACTTTCCTCAGGCCTCTGCTGAAAAAGGGCTATCAGCTCAGCCGGACAAACCCGGTCAACAAATGTAAAATAAATAAATAAAAAGTAAATTTTGAGGTAATATTTAACTTAGTGTACTATCCCCCTTGCCAACTACATGTTCACTATAGTGCACATGGCATACACTTGCTGACATCCCTAGATGGTGGTACTGAAGAAATGTTACTAAACTTTTCCTGGAAAATATTGTGTGTGTTTGTGTACAAACTAATTGTGGTTAAATCTTAATTATTGTTAGTAAGATTTTATTGGGAGCTACCGGGTTAAGTCTGAGGTAAGTGAAATCCTGGGGAACCAATAATTTTGACTCTGCTCTGTAGCTGTACAGTTTAAAGCTAATCTGAGTGTGGCAGGTGTTTGGGTATTACCTTAGGCAGCAGTTCACTTTTACCAAACAGTCTTATGGACAACTAACCTTCATATATGAATTGACAGCAATGGTACAGATTCTGAGATGATGGCCCTTGTCTCTCACAGCATTATTTTAAGTTTTTGTGGTAGCAACCTTTCTCTAATTCAGCTTACATCTATGTATGCTGAAATGACTAAAAATGTAGTATTCATATCTTCAGACAGATCAGTACTGTGAATGAACACATTAGGATCACATTTCACTCAATGAAAAATGCGGAAGTAAAATGCATATAAACAGCCATTAAACACTTTAGTAAAAACACAGTTCTATCCAGTTCACAAATTAGTTGGCTAAGATCAGTAGTAGGAAGTAAAGAAGACTAGATGAGGAAATAGATATAGGCTAGCAGGAATCAAAGTGATGACTGATGGGAAGTATGGAGAGTAGGAGGTGTTTAGGAGTAGTGGCAGTTGATGTTTGAGGGACCCTATATAAGACTGGGCATGGAGTTTTTGAAGATTAAATCATACCGGTTCCATACCATCTCGTAGGTGCAGATAATCAGGGTAAAGGATTGGGAGAGGACCAGTAACATGAAAGAACAAGTTTATTCAGGGTAAGGAAGAAACTTGCAGGGATTTCCAGCTTTTCTGCTTTTAAATAGGCTTTCAAAGGCTTTTCCCTGTCACAGCAGGCATGGTTAAGATATTCTTGACGTCTAGGATGTTACATTCTTGCCTACAGAAGAAAAAGGCATTGAAAGCAAATTTAATATGTCTTAGCATTGAATTACAACTGAGACAGCTTGGCTGCTTGATGGATTGTTTATGCAATAGCCTTTTCTGGCTTATTTACTGTTTAATTGGATTTTTCTGCTTAATTTAACCTTAAAAACAAACAAAAAAACCCAACAAAAGATTACTATCTGTTAGCTCGTTTCCCACCTTTTTCTATACTAGAATAGTCCAGATGCCAGATTTGCTGGTTTCAGGACTTTATTTTTGTGTTTCTGAGTTGTCCAGACGTTGCTGTGGTGGAGGGAAGTCTTTCTGCTTATCAGTGGGAGTGGTAAGCATTGAGCTGCCTATCTGTTGCCAGAGGAGTTGTTTCCAGCTCAGGTATTGTACCTTATTGGCCTTTTGGGGCTGCTTTCTATCCCTTTCAACCTTCATGCTTAAAAACCCATGTTTGCAGGGGTTTGCACTTGTTTTAGCTCAGCGGATCCTGTTTGGGCATCCTGCAGACTACTAAAGCATCAGAAACGAGGAAGAGAGACTTTTTGCTGAATATAAATATCTTTTTGGCTTTTCTTGAATATTTTTGCTAACTGCACTTCTAAAAGCCATTTTAAAGTAGTCTTGCTACTATTTCTACTGTATTTCACTGTTTAAATTTTACTGTTTTTGCACTTGATTTCTGCTTAAATTTAAAGTTTAAACTGCATTTACTGCTGTAGACTACACTCTCAAGTGTGACAGACTTTTCTGTGTTTATTTACTGTTTAATTGCATTTTTCTGCTTAATTTAACCTTAAAAAACAAACAAAAAAATTACTATCTGTTTGCCCGTTTCCCACCTTTTTCTATGCTAGAACAGTCCGGATCCCAGATTTGCTGGTTTCAGGACTTTATTTTTGTGTTTCTGAGTTCATAGGTTCATAGGTTCATAGGCTGGTACTAGGCTATTAGCCCTAGGGCATATACAAGCCTAGCCAATAACAATTCCCTGGCTATTTCTTCCCATAATATTTACTTCTGGACCCCTGTCTAGCAGGGCGACTGATGTGATATAGGTTCATAGGTTGGTACTAAGCTATCGGCCCTAGGGTCTATACAAGCCTAGCCATAACAATTCTCTGGCTATTTTTTCCCACAATATTTACTTCCCTGAACCCCTGCCTTGCAGACTAATTTGGTTGCCACTGCTTGCTGATAGATGTTTTATATCGGTACCTATAGATAATTTACAGTTGTACAAGAGAATGGGTTAATAGACATGATGGTGGAGGAACAGCTCAGACAGGCTTCAGTTATAGCTATTTCTTACAGGGCACATAGCCAATTGTTTATTCAATGTCCCTGTGTTATTCACATTATGATGCTTAATAGCCATCCCTCCACTGCTTCATTTCTTCCAGGCCTATCCTCCCTGCAAAATGTTGAGACATCTGCGCATGGTAAGCAAATATTTATTTTCTTTTTACTAAGAGTTATTTAAATATATTATTGATATGTGTGGGAGTGTGTAATGAGTGTCTGTATTGCTGTAGCATCTGGAATTGTGTGACCAGTGTTGCTTTTTGTTCAGATATTTTGGGTTAATATTTAGGGTACTAGTAATTTCATTCCTGTGTTTGTTGCTTATTATCACAGGTGACCCTGACAGTGAAAGTGTAGGACTCCTACCACCCAATGTCAAAGTTTCAGTAGGGTCTGATTATATTGGTGGCCAAACAGAGGCACAGTCACAGGCCTAATCCTACTCCTGTAATGGCATTGCTTCCACTGCTCCATCTGTGGTTGGACATGGTAGGCCATGGGGTCAAGGAGCTAGGCACAGTCATGAGGAGCACTCATCCAGCAGATATTGCTCACATTCAGGTAGTACCAGCACATATATCTGTGGCCATGGACATGCTAGTGCAACTCCTGGCAGAGCCAATTCTCACATTCGGGGGTAATGACGCTGAACCAATACGTCTACCATGCACGACTCATACCTGTCCAACATGCCATGACATAGTGGCAGCACAGAGCTTTGCTGTGTTCATGCAGACACTCACACACACTTCACATACAGTTCCCTTACAGATCCCCACAAATACCAGCTACATGAGGCATTAATGAGAAATGCAGGTCATCCTGTCTCAGTGGCCATTTGACATTATCTACATTCCTGACTGCCTGTGTTTCTTACTCACACACACTCCCAACTTTGGTGTCAGTCTTGGCCTCCTGCCCCCATCTCCACCCCCACCCTGTGAAAATAACTGTGCCATCATCTTGTTTCTATCTTTTGGATGTAGGGTTACATATGTATATGTCTGATGCACAGGGTGGATAGCTAACTGGATAACTGGATGGGAAACAGAAAATATACCCCTGGGACTCCACCCATGTCCCTGCTGGACAGGGGCATTGGATGCTGACTTGTCTAAACATGGGCTACACTTTTGGCTAGGCTTATAAGGGCCTCAGGGCCAATAGTCGATTAATCTCCTATGATCCTATAGGCTTTTATGGCTGGCTGTAATGCACTCTGAAGGCAAAATGTTAAATGATCACGCACTGAAGCTATGTCAACTTTGAAGAGTAAGCTAGATTTGAATCTAACAGAAAACTAAGGACAGTCTGGTAATCAAACAATGGGTTTCTATAGCAAGAATCTGCATAACACTGAAAAAATCCATTCAGATAAGGAGAAAATATGTAAAAAACACTACAAAGGGACACTGACCCAAGGTTAAGTCTGAATCCTAGACCTGTGAAGCAGAGGTCAATAGTAAACTACCATCCTACCAGTTCTTTAAATAAAAAAAAATATTCTGAAGAGCTGTTACAGTCCTGTGTTTTCAGTTTTTTATGACTGATGGAGAGAAACCTCACTTCATGATTCCTTTTGCCTTGTACTGACAAGCAAAGTGGTCCCCTGGCAAAATCTGAAGAAACTGCTGTTAAATGCTGAAAGTCTGCTGGGGGAAGACTGGGTCATCCCTATGGATAAATTTTTTATCTTTGCCCACCACGGAAATATGTTTTTAATGCACCGAGGAACTTGAATCAACATTGCCAAAGATTCCCTGACTTGGTCCCATCAATTTTTGGGATGCCACTGTGTGTACTTGAAGGATACAGGAAGACATGTAGTCAAAACACCTCAAGAACAGTGTGAAACATGCTGTCAAACACAGTTTCAACTTCTACTTGTTTTTCTTTTGTAGAGATGACCTGCCTCACATTCGAATATGTAACTACTCTTAGAAAAGTCAATTATGTGGAAGGAGGTAGAATAGACCTCTTGTAACTTAATGTTATGCCCAAGGACTGGAAGACTGAAAATGTCTGAGGTATGTGATTAAATACCAGCTCCATTGCTTCAGTACTAATTATCAAGCAGGCATCTGGAGAACGGAAACAGTAAACTGTTTTGCTTTCTCAGTTGAGCAAATACTGGAGCTACACATCTAGTAAATACTTATGAATAAATCACACAGCAGAGGTGAAAACTGCATTCTGCTTTATATATAAAGCACACTTTGAATTACCATCCAGAAAGCTCTGCATTCATGAAAAAGTGTTCAGTTTGATACGTCAAACACTGGTCTTGCGGTGCTGTCTTTTTTTGGGAACTAAAAACAGCCCTGAATAGAAACCTAAGCCTCTTTGATGGAATGGAACCAGTTACTACATTTTTCAAAAGATGATCTGTAACTTGTAAAGCTTGTGACAGTTCATGATGTGTCTGTTGGACAAGATGCCTTTGTAATTTCAGATGGAATACTATGGAATAATTTTACTGAATTATCTGAAGTACCCACAAGTCTGTTTGCTACCCCCTCCCTCCAGATCACTGTTAAATTTCTCCTTAAAAGGTACTGAAAGGGACATGAGAAAGATAAAAATCTATTTTGAAGAGCATTTTCTTTCCATGAGGAATGAGTAATTAGACATTTCCTATTAACCTGCTTTTGTTGTTGAAAGTTCTGAGAAGAAAACTCCTTTTTTATTTTTATGTATTTTTTTTAAATATAAAGCTTATTTAGGGTATACATTTTCTGGTATTAAGGGAAAGGGCCATGCAAACCTTCTTAACACAACTTCAGATATGGCAGCGTATGAAGTAGAATTTGTAGCATTATAAAGCACATTGTAGTGTATGTACTCCAATCTTCTACGCATTAGCCATCAGTTTTTCCAGAGTTAGTCACAGTACTAGTACAAATACACACATTTCTTGAATCTGTTCTAAAATAGACAATTTGTGCCAAACTATTAAAAACAATAGCAGTTTGTGTATGAAAAGTGCAAAAATAGTTTTTCAAAGGCTATTTAGTAATCTTGGATCCTTAATTTAACATAAGGTTGCTGAAGGCCTTTTCCACTCTTATTCATATTAGATAAACAGTAGCTGGATCAGGCTTGCTTGTTTTATAAGCTTTCCCTGTGTGAAACAGCAGACCTGTTCATTAGGTTCTATTGGCCTTAATATATCTGGGCAAAGTTAAGTTTTATCACAGATCACAGGCTAGATATTACCTACTGTGCACACTCTTTGTTGATGCAAGGCTACTGTTTTAACATGTTGCCTTTTTTTTCTTTCCTTAATATTGCCCAACCGTGGATGTAAACAAAGGGTTGAGGAACGTTAAGGGCTTTCTCCAAATGGAAGTTTGCAGGGGGTGTAGCACATGCAAACAGCCAGCAATCTTTTGTGGGTGAGTTGTCACAGTAGCATGCTCTTAATCAGATGTGCCTAAGGTTTACAAGTGATAATGTTTCAGATGCTTCCAGGGAAAGCAGGTCATAAAGACCTTGCCCAAGGATGTTCTGTATATTTTGTCAGCTTTCTTGGTGGCAACAAATTACATTAGATGTCTGATTAATAGCTTTGAAAATATCCTTAAATGTGTATTATGCTGAGGACACTACCCATTTTGCATAAGAAAGCCTCATCATATCTCTAGATCTCTTTTTCAGGTGAAGTGGGGCTACCAGCAGACCATTAAATAATTCACTCATGTAACAAACTACAGTTTGCCTGGTAAAGACCTCAAGAAATGAAAGTAAATCTCATCCAAATCTTGAGAGGAGAGTTGTCCAACTCCAGACCTTGCTGTGGTAGAAGGAAGTCTTTCTGCTTATCAGTGGGAGTGGTAATGATTGACCTGCCTATCTGTTGCTAGAGGAGTGCTTTCCAGCTCTGGAATTGTACCTTATTGGCCATTTGGGGCTGCTTTCTATTCCTGTCAACTTTCTGGCTTAAAAACCCATGTTTGCATGGGTTTGTGCTTGTTTTAGCTCAGCGGATCCTGTTTGGGCTTCCTGCAGACTACTACAGCACCAGAAACGAGGAAGAGAGACTTTTTGCTGATTATAAGTACCTTTTTGGCTTTTCTTGACTGTTTTTGCTAACCGCACTTCTAAAACCATTTTAAGGTAGTCTCACTACTATTTCTACTGTATTTCACTGTTTAAATAATTTTACTGTTTGTGCACTTGGTTTCTGCTTAAATTTAAAGTTTAAACTGGATTTACTGTTGTAGGCTACACACTCAAGTGCATTAGCCTTTTCTATGCTTATTTACTGTTTACTTGCATTTTTCTGCTTAATTTAACCTTAAAAAATATATATATACTATCTGTTTGCCTGTTTCCCGCCTTTTTCTATGCTAGAACAGTCCGGATCCCAGATTTGCTGGTTTCAAGACTTTATATTTATGTTTCTGAGTTTTCCAGACATTGCTGTGGTAGAGGGAAGTCTTTCTGCTCAGCAGTGGGAGTGGTAAGCATTGAGCTGCCTATCTGTCACTACAGGAGTGGTTTTCAGCTCAGGAATTGGACCTTATTGGGTGTTTGGGTCTGCTTTCTATCTCTTTCAATTTTCTGGCTTAAAAACACATGCTTGCACAGGTTTGCACTTGTTTTAGCTCAGCGGATCCTGTTTGGGCATCCTGCAGACTACTACAGCACCAGAAATAAGGAAGAGAGACTTTTTGCTGATTATAAGTACCTTTTTGGCTTTTCTTGACTGTTTTTGCTAAAAGCACTTTGAAAATCCATTTTAAAGTAGTCTTGCTACTATTTCTACTGTATTTCACTGTTTAAATCATTTTATTGTTTGTGCACTTGGTTTCTCCTTAAATTTAAAGTTTAAACTGCATTTACTGTTGTAGGCTACACACTGAAGTGCGATAGCCTTTTCTGTGCTTATTTAGTTTTTAATTGCATTTTTCTGCTTAATTTAACCTTAAAAAAAAAAAAATTATGACCTGTTTGCTCATTTCCTGCCTTTTTCTATATGAGAATAGTCCAGATCCCAGATTTGCTGGTTTCAGGACTTTACTTTTGTGTTTCTGAGTTGTCCAGACCTTGCTGTGGTAGAGGGAAGTCTTTTGGCTTATCAGTGGGAGTGGTAAGCATTGAACAGCCTATCTGTCACTAGAAGAGTGGTTTCCAGCTGAGGAATTGTACCTTATTGGCTGTTTGGGGCTGCTTTCTATGCCTTGCCTTTCAACTTTCTGGCTTAAAATCCCATGTTTGCGTGGGTTTGCGCATCGTGCAGCGCCTCTTAGCTAGGATTAAAACTATTACCGGCACCAGCAAGTCTGCTCTTCAAATTTTCCCTTAGAATTAGCCAGTTTTTCAGTTTTAGCACTCAAATCTGAATCTTTGAGCTTAACACTTGCCTAGAACTCATTGTAAGCACTATATAGTCTGTAAATTGCTACAACACTCAACTTTCCTTGCTAAGTAAAGAGGAAAACAGTTCTAGCACTTAAATAAATAAGCACTTATCCAGGCATGTCTAAGGGTCAGCTCCCAGTATTTTCTCCTGTCCACTTGGTGAATCTGGGCATCTTGGGGCAATGTAGCAACTGCCTCATTGTACACAGACAACCCTCTCCTTTTACCACCCAGCATTACAACCTGTGAGAGATGCACTTATATAGTCAAGCTGGAAGCCAAGCTCTCTCTAGCCAAGACTGGACTAGTCAGTCAAGAGGAGAAGGTAAACACCCACACCACACCACACGCAACACATAGTCCTTCAAAACCTACACCACCAAAACCCACACATAGTAACACAAAACACATCCCTACATACACGGAGGCTCTTAATATAAATCTCCCAAGCAACAGAGACCTCCAAAGTTGAAACACAAACAACCACCACCCCCAACACAACCCAAGTAACACATAGCTCACAATACCAGTGTGCCACTTAACCTCAACTGCAAAACAATGTACCCAACACACTAGTCATAGGTGACTCTATAGTCAGGCACACTGATGTTCCACTCACCAGGATAAACAAGGTGAAAATTACAGTCAGCTGCCTATAGGTTGCCAGGATCCACCACATAACTCACACACTCAGGTCACTCCATAAGTACAAATATGACTCTGCCATTGTCCATGTTGGAGTGAATGACCTGAGACATACCTCCCTGGACTACATGAAAAGAGACATGGAGGAGCTCTCGGATCTTGTAGCCCAGGCAGGTATGACCCTAGCCCTGAGTAGCATCCTGCCATCATCCAAAATGATACAACAGTACAAGGACAAAATGATTGACTTCAACAATTGGCTAAGCTTCTGGTGTCATTCTAAGGGGATCCAGTATCTGTCTGCTGGGGATGACATGATCGACAGACCACGATGCTTTGCTAGAGATGGCCTGCACCTGTTGCCCCTGGGATTCTGGATACTGGCTAAGGCTCTTGCCATCTCTATAGTGCCTTTTTTAGGCAAGGTTCAAATGACAAAATTACTACCGTAACAAGTACAAGCAAGCAAAATCTGAGGGTAATGCTACTCAATGCTAGAAGTCTAAACCTCAAAATGCACTCATTCAAGGCACTCCTTAAAATGGAAAACATCAACATCTGTGCAGTGACAGAGACCTGCTCCAAAGCTCCAGACAGCACCCTTGCAATACCAGGCTACAATTCATACCACATCTTTCAGCCACCTAACCTGGACCGAAACACTAAAGGCGGAGGTGTGTCCATATTCACCAAGGATATCTACACCTCCGGCCTAGTTCATAGGTTCATAGGCTAGTACTAGGCTAACTGCCCTTGCAAGCCATTGTAAGCCTAGCCAATTATCCCTTCTGAGACTCAAACCCTGCACCTTATGTTTGTAAGGCAAACACCTTAACCATTAGGCCACCCTCCCAACCCTAGTTGCCCAACATAATGCATCCGAAATTCTCCAGGTGCAACTAACACTAGGCAAGACTGCAATCCAATTTGTAGCTTGCTACAGATCCCCCACCATGCCCCAAGATTCCCACTCCACTTTTCTTAAAATACTGGAAAATATTAAGGTACAACCAAATACCCTAATACTGGGCGATTTCAACTATCCAGCCATTAACTGGGAAAACTACTCATGTACAACACATTTGCTCAATGTTTTTTGGAATTCATAAATTCCAATGCCTTGGATCAACTTATCCATACCACCACCACTAGGGGCACCAATATCCTAGACCTGGTCATTACCAACATGGGTGACCGATGCTCCACACCAGAAGTCAGCTCCTCATTGGTCAGATCCAACCATAAGCTAATCACCCTAGACATCCACATCCTACCCCCACCCCCCATTAAGGTAACCACTGTAAAAAACTTCTCCAAAGCCAACTTCATGCTTCTTAAGACAGAAGTGGCAAACTTCACGACACCCATGCAGATGGAAAGTACAAGTACGACTGCTGAATCTTACACCAATGCACTGTACGAGCACATACACGTGTGCATGGACAGTGCCATCCCAAACAGAACCAAAATGCTCTCCGCAAAAAAAAAAAAAGAAGTCAATCTGGTGGTCCCCTGCCATAAACAAACTCTACAACAGAAAGAAGAAACTGTTGCAAAAAAGAGTAAAATCCCATGATTGGAAAAACTCCCTTGTTAGCCTCAGTAAGAAGCTGAGATCCCTCATAAAATCCCCCAAAGCTAGTTATGAAAACAAAATCACCACAGATTCTAAAGATAACCACAAGTCATTCTATAGTTATGTCAAGAATCTCAATGGCAATACTCAGACCTGGTCTGAGTTCCAGCACAATGGCACTAAATATACAGAACCAACTGATATTGCTAACATTCTGGCAGATAAGTTCAGTTAATTTAACCTCCTCTCACCCTCTAAAGGGCCCATCTCAATACTGGAAGAATGCCAAGTCCGGGTAATCACGGCCACACATGTAAAAACCGCACTTTCCAAAGCCAAGAATACAGCCTCCCAGGGACCAGACACCATCCTGAGCTGTGCTCTACACGAACTACAAAATGAACTGGCACCCCACCTAAGTACTATGTTCAATCATAGTCTCATTTCTGGCTTTGTGCCTAGTGAATGGCGCACAGCTACAGTTATCCCACTCCACAAGGGGGGAGCCACCACGGATCCCAAGAACTATTGCCCCAATAGCCTGACAAGCCTGATCTGATAAGGCCATGGAATGTATCATCATGGAACTTATAAAAAAAGACATAGGTCATTTTCAAACCCCACCCAGTTTGGGTTCATGAAATGCAGATCATGTCTCCTAAACCTGAATGACTTTGTTGGAGCAGTCTCCAGAGCCATGGACGGGGTAAGGTGGTTTACACAGCCTATTTAGACCTTGCCAAGGCCTTCAACACCATCCCCCACTTTGGAATAGGTTCATAGGTTCATAGGCTGATACTAGGCTATCAGCCCTAGGGCCTATACAAGCCTAGCCATAACAATTCCCTGGCTATTTCTTCCCACAATATTTACTTCCCTAGATAAACTCACTAAACTGGGCATAAATCCCAATGTCACGTGATGGTTGGCTAACTGGCTCACTGAGAGAACCCACACCGTGAAAGTAGCCGACTCCAAATCTGACTCCAGACCAGTGACAAGTGGAGTACCACAGGGTTCAGTCCTGGGTCCCCTCTTGTTTGGCATCTACTTCTCTGAAGTTCAGGCCAACACTGAGTGTCTATGACTAACAAAGTTTGAAGATGACTGCAAACTGGGAGCCATTATTGAATCCCCAAATGATGTGGACATTCTACAAAAGAGCCTTACTGAGACAGATGCCTGGTGTCAAAGCCATGGCCTCAAGCTCAATGCCAAAAAATGCATAGTCATCCCCTTTGGGAAAAATCCTGTGCCCATGAACTACCACATAGGTGGTAGTCCACTTAACACCAAAAGTGTGATGACAGACCTAGGGACACAGGTGGACAGCAGTCTCTCCTTTGATAACCACATCGCCACAGTAGTTAGGAAATCCTTCTACGTGGCACACCTCATCACAAAAGGTTTCTCATCCAGAAAAAAGGAGGTCATTGTCCCTCTCTACTAAGCCCTTATTAGACCTATTATAGTGTACAACACCCTGTTTGGTATGTACCTCACAAGACATTTACAACAACTGGAAAGGCCACAGAAATACCTTACAAAGAGGATCTCCGGCCTCAAAAAGTTGCCTTATGCAGACCATCTCAAAAAACTCCGCATGTCACCTACTCAGAGGTGATCTCCACCTAACATACAAGGCCATGTCAAACCCAAAGCTGTTGGACATGCTACACTTAAAGAAATCCCAATCCCTCCGAGCCACATGCTCCTGGGACCTGAACCTTGTCACCACAATAAGCAAAACATGCTGGAGGGAAAGGTTCCTGTCCCAGAGACTTCCCATACTCTGGAACAGACTTCCCATTCATGTCAAGCAGAGCACCTCATTAGCTCCAAAAATTTGGCCAAAATGGGGGAAGCTGGATGGCCTGAGGGATCAGGGGCACCCTGGGCTCTCTTCGGTGGCTAGCACTAAATAATTTTTTTTTTGATATTTTTTGGGGGGCTTTATGGCCCTTTATGTTCGGGCATCCTGGCTAGCCATCCCTACCCCCTTATGATGAACCTATGCTATGGAAGAATATGTGCATAGGAAGATCATAATGCACATCAATACATACTCATGAATGCCAGTAAACTTAATATATTGACACCAGTGGACATTTGTTTTATGTGAAGTAGATTTGCAGGGACATTACAGAACAAGAAACCTACTATGTAATCTTGAATCGCAGTTTGCCTTCTTGGACAATATTTTATTCCACATCTGATCATGAAGATTTAATTTTAATTTAACTGGCTAGTTAGTAATGCCAAATGTGTTAATGTTAATAAATGTAGTCTGCAACCATTTCTTCCAAGAAAACTATGATTGTCTTATGTCAGAGGCAAACACATGTTTTTCTTATCCACTCACAATAAATCATCATTGCTGACATTATTGTGAAACACCATGTTATGATAAAGCTGAATGTTTCCCTCCAAGATGCATGATATACAGACTACTTAAATTTGGTTGAGGCAGAGTAAAAGAGCTGTGAATTCCAAAAGATTCAATAGATTTATGGTGTCAATGTGTAGAAAAGAACAACAGCAACAAGGACTTTGCAATGGGCATTCATCCTTGGCCAAGATTTTTTAAAATGTGATTGGTGAGATTATATAAGGGTTGGGGTGACTGATTTCTTGACAAAGTATCTTGAAATTTCATTTACACCAAACATCGTATGCAATAAGAAAACTGAATAAGACATGAATACCACAAAAGGGGAAACCAGCTAAGTCATGTGTTCTACATATGGCGATGTAAAGATAATTTTGTAAAGACGAAATGCATTTTACATAAAGGAACTGTGGGCATAGTTGCCATTTAAGTAAATTATGTGAGACTTCTTTCACAAATGTTGTCAGTATGCATTAAGGTATTAGTGAACACAGTGATTTCTGGGTTGTACATTATACCACTATACATGCTGACTCACTCCTTCCATTTTAATTTTATGAATTTTTTGTGATATTGGGGGTCCTTTTGGTAGGCAAAATCTTGCTTCTTTAAAAACTATTCTGCACATCATAACTTTCTTGGAATATGACTGGCTATATATGCTATACAGATACTATTCTTATAGGTTCATAGGTGTTTACTAAGCTAACGATCAGAAGGGCCTTGTCAAGTCTAGCCATGCATCTCAAATCTCTGACAAGTTCTGATACCATTGGTAAGTGTAAGTATGGGAGATGAATTTTTATGAATAATGAGCAAAGATATTTATTTAGAAGCCCAACATTCTATTTTTTAGTTTTCTGTCAAATGTCAATCCATTTATAGCTTTATAATACTCCTTTCATGTTTCTGTGGTAAACTACCCATCATTTCCCAACTAAAAATAAAAGTGTCAGAGATACTTAACAAGGAACCTAGGTAACATATCATTATCTCACCTATTGGATTTTCTGCCTTGTATCTGCATTACCTTATTATCACAAATATACTTTGGAACTGAGGCCTGACTTCATATGGTTAATAATAGTTTTCAAAAATATCTACTGAGTAACAAGTAGCCATTATCTAAGACTGTAAGATGGTGCACAAATAAAATAGACACACTTTTCCCTTTTGGTAAAATGAGAAGAAAATTATGGATCCCACTCTCAAAGTCAGATAGAAAAGAAATGCATTTTGTCCACATATAGGGCTTCTCTCTTGCTGGAGGTTCTGTGGCTAAGAACAATACATACATACTTTCATATGTTTAGTATGTTAGTCAGACTTCTAGCTAAAAATAAAAATGCTTGTACTACTGCACCAAGAACTTTGTGTTGTGTTCAGCCCTCTGTCATATCTCTAGATGTCTTACAGTCACTTTCTTGGATCATTTGAACTTGTCATAATTGCTCAAACAAAAGAGTTTGAGGTGGCACTTACTCATGTACTGTTAGTGTGCTACAAACAGGAATGAGTTCATAGCTGCAAACAGGAATGAGGTCATAGCTGCAAACAGGAATGAGGTCAGAGTACTCAC
This sequence comes from Protopterus annectens, assembly GCF_019279795.1. Taxonomy (NCBI): domain Eukaryota; kingdom Metazoa; phylum Chordata; order Ceratodontiformes; family Protopteridae; genus Protopterus; species Protopterus annectens. Next base: position 825,213,579 of record NC_056741.1, on the reverse strand, counting down.
ATACTACTTCTTAGTGGGTAGGTTGAGCTTGCAGCCTCCCAAAGAACAACAAGGCACGTTTTACATTTCTTATCAGTGATCGTTCTTTCTTTGAGGTATAGACAGTGGAATGAGAATACGAATAATAATGTTTGCGTAGTGCAGGGGATACAAGCTTGAATTGTGCAGAAAACACTTTTTATTATGTCTGTCATTTGCCAAGCTCAAGATGTGTGTTCAAAGAAGGCTTATACTTGGTTAGTAATTTCTGACATATTGTTGAGCTTGGATATGTTAATGAGATGTAGTGGAGCCTCGGGTTCACTTCAAAATATTGACTTTCAAAATCCCTAAACTCAAAATACTGAGACCAAAATCTCTAAAGCTCAAAGTATTGCTCAGCTCAATAAAGCTGAAACATTGAACTATGTCAATGTAAAATTATGTTACTAAGCTTCTTTTTAATACAACTTTAACTTTATGCATGTAACCTAACATATGTGAATTTGTTTTGCTCTAACTGCTATTATATCAATATTGATTAAAATTTTACTTGTTTAAAAATGTACTACTGGAGCTTTTCTCTTTGAGTCTCCACTGAAAATGGGCCACAAGCCCAGTTGGACAAACCCAGTTAACAAATGTCAATAAATAAATAAATAAATACTGAAAACTCAAAATACTGAAACTCAAAATACTGAAAACACACAGGATACCAACACTTATTATATTCCAGCACAAGTATATATTGAAACAAATAAAACACAAACCATATTACTCTTGTCCAAGTATAAGCAGGAGGCCAAGCCCCCTGCACCCCACACCCCCTGCTAATTAAATATATCAACTCCGAGATTGCACTTTAGTGTAATGAAGTGCAATCTCAGAGCTGATATATTTAAGTAGCAGGGGGTGTGGGGGGCTTGCCCCCCTGCCTATACTTGCAGAAGATTAATGTGTTTCTGTATGTAGTTCTGCTGCAATATAGTTGTGTTGCTGTACTGTGGTTTTTTTTGATATTTTGAATTTCAGTATTTTGAGTTTTCAGTATTTTGAGCTTTAGAGTTTTTGGTCTCAGTATTTTGAGTTTAGGGATTTTGAAAGTCAGTATTTTGAAATGGACCCTGGAGCCTCAATAGACTCACTATCTGGGGCATACGTAGATACCTCACTTGTCAACCACCTTTACTGTCAGTCTGGGAAATATACACCTCACTCCTTAACTACCTTTACAATTAGTCTGGGACATCTACACCTTACTCCTCAACTACCTTTACAATTAGTCTGAGACATCTACACCTGACTCCTCAACTACCTTTACTATAAGTCTGGGACATACATACATCAGACCTCAGCTATGTTTAGTATTAATCTGAGACATGTACACCTCACTCCTCAACTACCTTTACAATTAGTCTGGGACATGCATACCTCACTCCTCAACTACCTTTTCTATTAGTCTGGGACATATGCACCTCACTCCTCAACTACGTTTTCTATTAGTCTGGGATATATACACCTACACCTCACACCTCAGCTACATTTACTATTAGTCTGAGACAGTACATTCGTCTCACTCCTCAAATACCTTCAGTATTAGTTTGGGATAGTGCATACCTCTCACTTCTTAACTAACTTTACTCTTAGTTTGAAACAGAGCCTATGTGTCACTCCTTAACTCTCTTTACTATTAGTTTGGTCAACATATACATCTGCCTTCTGAGCATCTCTTACTATTAGTCTGGGATAGCACATATATCTCTCTCTCCTCAGCTACTTTTGCTATTAATGTGGGATAAGATCAGTCGGTCTAACCATTAAATCATGATTGTTACTAACATACAAGCTTCAGATACCAATTACTAACCGGCTTTCCAATTTGGTTGCACATTTTCATACTATTATTAAAGAACTACTTAATCATTACTCTGGAATTATATACCTTAAATCACATTTTCATTTTAAGGCATTACATACCCAGAAACATTCTGCTATACACACAAAGAAAATATGAATAGTGCTATTGTAAATATCTGTTTATATCTATATCTATATCTATATCTATATCTATATCTTTAACAGTGACAATCATCTACAGCCAGTGTTCACACCACTGGGTGGCTAGCTCTGTCACAGTTGTTCTGCCATACCACACACATATTCATGAATACTTACACCTATGGCCAATTTATAATGTCCAGTCCAACTATTGCACATCTTTGTAGTGTGGGAGGGAAATGGCACTTCAGAGAAAGGGAGGACATGCAGACTCCACACAGAAGGAACTCCAGCGAAGAGTAACAATCATCTGTAGCCAATGTTCACAGTGTTGAGTATCTAGCCCTGCTGTAGGTGTTCTTCTATACCACAGAGACACAGACACACACACACACACACACGCATGCACGCACGCACACACACACACACACACACACACACAGACACACACAAGCCTATGCACACTCACAGCTATGATCAGTTTAGAATGTAAAACCCACCTACTTCATGTCTTTGGAATGTGGAGAAAAATGGAGCACTTGGACAAAATCCATATGAACATAAAGAAAAAATGCAGTTTGCACACAGAAGGCACTCCAACTGAGAATGCAACTGGAGAACCTCTTGCTATGAGGTGACAAAACAACCCGCTGCATCACTGTATAAAACATACTTAAGTACTAGTTGTAGGGCTCATCTAAAGTAATATACAGTTGTGAAAATTAATTTACCATAAGAGTGGATGTTCCAGTAGCTCACTGTTGTCATAGAATAAAGCCAGAAGTGTAGCAAAGATGGAGCAAATGAGGCATGTGCCCTGGGTGCATGCTGCTAGAGGGTGCAATTCTGACATGCTGTTCCTGCAGTCTTCTTTCTATGCCAGCATTTCTAAATGCTGGTGTAAAAGCAAATTGCAAACTTCTTTTCTGCTATGAACAGTCTACTGGAGTTGCTTTTTATTTATTTATTTATTTTTGCTCCTATATGTGAGCAAGGGGGTGTTGATCTAGTTCAGGGACTCCGCCAGGGTGCTGGTAAAGCCAGTATGCCTTTGCATAAAGATATACAGGATGCATCCTGTCAAGAATATCAGATGTCTGGCCAGTCTACTAAATATTCTGGGTACCTTCTCATGCACTGTATATCCTTTCTATAAAAGCACATTTGTGCTAATGCAGAGCTATGGTGCACAAGGAAGGAATCCAAAAGTTTTAGTAAACTAGCTGGAATCCAATATCCTTGGGAGGATACATCCCATATAGCTTTATGCTGCTGTAACAATGAGGCTATGATGAGCATTATACCGTGGCTGCATGTGCTGGCTGCTTCTTTCTTTCTATCTTCCCTTGCCTTCACTTCTCAGTTGTATCTTGCCTTTCCCTCCTTGTACACTCACAAAAAAATGTAAGAGCTCAGATTTGATTAAATATGGTTTTGTGACATTTTGTGCAGTGTTTCTTTGTTTCTTTACAGTTGTTGAGTACATCATTTTGTGGAAGTGTTTTTTTTTCACTCACAAAAAGTTTAATGAGTCACTTTGGTCAATAGAAATAAATAAATGGAGGAAAAAATTTTAATATGGAGAAGTCACACTGACAAGTCATTGACCTTACCCTTATTTTAGGATGTCCCATGTAAAGCAAATGAGTACACAAGAGCTTTGTAAAGTAATCTTTTCTGCAACGAGTGGAAAGATTATTTCTTATTTTTCAGCCTCTGTAGATACTGAAGATTTGTAAGTGACAAGCACAGAAAAGCAGAACAATTTTAGTTTCCCAGCTTGTGCTCAAATATCTCCAGAACAAGTGATATTTTGTCTAATGGCAATCTTTTCCACCAAGCTTTTGAATGTAGCAATGTTTTATATTTGGGTAACTTACTGCTGGGTGAAGATTTAATGCTCAAGCTTCAATTGACTGACGTTCAGCCCATCGACAAGCAGAGTTCCTCCATAGGAAATCACTGTCGTGAGTTGTGCCAGAAACAATTCCTTTTTGGGGAGAATTTCCCCCTTCTTTGAGTTGGTATGACCATGGAATTAATATATATATATGTTCAGGGGTTGTGGGGGGTTTGCTCCCCAAATCAGGGATGCATGGGGCTTGACCCCTTGTAAAAATACTTAAAAGGTGTTTTTCAGCAGTTTTATTTCTGTGAATGCAGTTCAGAGATTGTGATCTGTGTTGCATTCACTTCTGCCCACTCATAGTCAAAGCTTTACATTTAATGTCTGGAATAACATTCTGATTACTATGTGTATGATAAGGACATCTAGCAATGTAGTATGTGGTTGTACAACTTGTCATGTTTGCAACACTGTCCATCGACCAATACTTCATTTGCTGCTAAAGTTTAAATGATTTAGACATTTATTAAACCTTGTGGGAGAGTGGCTTTCAACTACACTGTGTACAGTGGAAGTTACTGGAAAGCAAGACTTGCCTAACTTTTATCTTTAAAAACACTGTTCACAGGTACAGATCCTTTTTCCTGGAATACATTTGAGGCTGCAGAAATCCCTTCACTTTTTGCTATGAGAAACATAATCTACTCAGTAAAACCATTTGGTGAAGTGCATTGTTATTTATGTATGTGTGATGCTATGTCCCTGCATGTATGGAACTTATTCGGTTTTATTAATCAGGTGGGTATGCCTGACAGCAGAAGTGCTTGTTTTTCAGCTACAACTCAGAATAGATGGATCAATGTACAGTAACCAGTAGAATAGCAGATGAATATAGAATGCAGTAAGAAAACACACACACATGATTTTACAGAGAGTCAGGATACAGAGATTAGCAGCTTTTTAGTTCTAACAGAATGGTAAGTATATAGTGCTACAGAGGAAAATAACAATAAAAACAAACCAAGTTGGACATCGATGGAGATGTGGCTAATGTGTGTTTCAGTAAATTAATATGCACTAAAATGTAATATGCATGAAAGGCAACACTGCAGTAGCAATATCTAAAGTTACTTTTCTGTTTCATATCTACAGTGTCATCTGAGCATTTATCCTGCTTATACCACAACATGAGTTTTATATTAACAGCTATCCTTTGTACCTGCCGCACAGGTATGTGATCCCTATTCCAAAAAGTAAAAATGCCCATCAGGCAAGAAGTTAAGGATGCAAAGTCATGGTTGCTAAGTTTGATAACCAACTACCTTTAACTGCATACAATTAAAAGGAATAGTTGCATTAAAAATTAAAAAAATCTATTTTTGTTACCTTTTTCTTTCACATTATTTACTTAATTCTCCAGCACCTATAAAAATACATTCCATGGGGATAAGTGATCATCTGCATCAGTGACAAAGCGCTAACTACCATTGGTGATATACCAAAGTAGTATAAGAATTAACAAATTCATCAGAAAAATCAAAAAATCACCACTGCAAGCTGTAGAGTCAGGCTGACTAAGTGCTTTTTACATCCAAATAAGTCCAAAACTGCTGTTCATAAAAGCAAGAAATATTTATTGTAGAACACAACAAACTGAGCACTTTCACCAACCATAAACCTAGGGCATCATCAGAGCTAAAAACATTACATCACTCAATCCTTAAATAACAGGTGACCCTTATCTAATGTAACTGCTTAAAGACATACACCATATCATAAAAAATTAATTCTGAGATAAAAAAATACATATGAAAATTCACACTTGTATGTTGTCAGGTATGGGGATAACTTATAATAAAAACATTGTGTTATATTAGCAGTGTCAAAGCCACTATTCTAACTGTGCTCTTAGCTTCAGGAATCTGTTACTATGGCATGGAATGTCAGCATACCCTGCAGAGATGAAAGATAATGGGTAAAAAACCCCAAAGTATTGTAAAATATTTTTTTATCTTTGAATTGTCATTTGACAGTCACAAAATCTGCATCTGCTTGACAGAACTTTTAGAATGACAGACAGAATATAATATTATAGATTAACGCTAAATTCAAACAGTTTATCCTAAACCAGTCTGCAAAACATCTTATTCTTATAAGTGAAACATACCAATATTTAAGATGTACTCTCATATGGATTTGTTTGTCTTTGTTTTTTTTTTTTGTAAACTTTGTTGTTATTCATCAGCTAAACAGCAGAGAATCACTATTATATAGTTAAAGGGAAAGCTGGAATTTAAACTTTATTTGGATTCAAGTCAAAACAATAAATATACAAAATATCAGTTCCCCATTTATCAGACCCATATAACAGAAATTTGAAAAACAAACAAACCCCAAAAATTGAAAGACTAGAAAAACAAGGTAAGGTAGACTCACGCGTGTGTGAGTGTACGCGCGTGCACACACACACACACACACACACACACACACACACACACACACACACACACACACACACACACACACTTTTTTTTTCTGGCAAGGGGCAAGCTTATCTGAACCAATACTTATCATACTTCTCAACCTGGAAGCATCAAAAATCTGGACAAAGGCCCATGAAAAACAGTTACAGTTGGCCAGAAATCTGTATGTTGATTAACATAAAAATTTGCATAGATAATTATGTAACCCGGTTCACTCCAATGGAAGTGTGGGAAAGTGACATTCAAATGCTAATTGAAGTACAGAAAAATATTAAACAGAAAAATACAACCAGAAAATACCTCTTAACCTGTTACAGCAATAAATCTCTACAAAGGGCGAAAAATAGGGACAATTTTTAAATATTGTTCTTATAAACTTAGAAATTTTATAAACAGCTATTGCATTAGCATGAATTTCCTGAAGGGTATGAAGTCTGAAACTCAAATGCCTGTCATTTTCTGACTTCAGTCCTCAATAATTTTACCAGTGGTTTGCCAAAAAAAAACATAATTTATTAGAAACAGACCAAAAATATGAAACAAAAATCTGGACAGTTAAGAGGTATGCTGCCCTGTATATGTAGCTCCACAAATGAGTGCAAACAACATGTTCTCTTTTTTTTTCTAAAACATTTTTATTTTGTTTTCATTACAAACATATGCAAATGTACATATAACAACTATAATAAAACAATAACAAAACTATTTACAATATTTATATTCTTTCATGATAAACAATCATTTTATCCATGAAAAGTTATCAGTATTTGTTCAAAAGTTTTTCCAATTTTTGCTATGCTATTTTTTATGAATAATGTTATGAATTCTGTAACAAATGGTTTGCAGTTCTTTTTTTACAAAGAACTTTTGCTAAATTAATAAAGTCTTTACACATCAAATCTTGTTTACTTATCCAGTTCAAAGTAATAACTTTTCTGGCAATTGCAAGAATTGACCATTGTAACTGAATTTGAGACTTAGGTATTACATTAGGTATAGGAACAGTGAATAGGATTAGTGAGTTAGAAATATGACAGTTATAAGGCCATAAAGCATTTACAAAATATCTGAAGTCTTTCCAGTATTGAACATTTCTACATTCAATGAACATGTGAATCCAGTTGGCCTCTAGTAATTCTTCACATTTCCAACATTTACTTTCACTGTTTTTGAGTATAAGATTTATTTTATATGGAATATAGAAACTCCTATTCATAAATTTCCATCTATACAATTTCCAATATAATGAAGAAGAGGTACCATACATAGAATTCAATAACATTTTTTTGAATTCATCAGATATTTGTTCTGCATTAATCATTGCATAGTAATTCCAAAAATCTGAGTCAAACTTTAGAGTGTTTTCTTGTAGTATCTTATAGATAGGTGAGATACTTAATTTTTGATTATCTGTCTTTTTAAGACACCTAATAAAAAGCTGAATCAAACTAGGTATAGATTCAGTCTCTAGGTTGATTGATACTCTCATTTTGTTTTCTATAAACTGCCATAATGAGTGTAAAAACAATCAACTGCCTTGACTATTATAAAAACTACATATCAAGTTATTTTCCTTTAATTTTTGCATCGCATTAATGTTGAAAGAATCTAGGCAATCAGGGGAGTATGCTATAGGGAATATAAGAAATAGAAATTGTTTAGTGTTGTAATTGCAATCAATTATATTTTTAAAGTTATGGTGCTGTGGTAGCGTTGTCGCCTCACAGTAAGACGTTGTCCTGTTAGATTCTCAGCTAGAGCGTCTTCTGTGTGGAGACATGCGTGAATGGGCGTACCTTCATTGAAGGTTGTGCGTCAGGGCTGGCAACTCAGCACGTAAAAAATCCACTGCCAATCATTAGCGGACAGTTCCACTGTGGCGACCCCTAACCGGGAAAAGCCAAAAAACATTAAATATTTGATTAATGCCATAAGAAAAATGATCAAACTTCTTATTAAATAAACAAAATTCATGTAAAAGTCAATGAACTCTATTTATTCCATATTGTTCCTTAAATTGATTTTCTATAGTTCTGACATCAGTTGTATGAATCTCTTGTATCGTTTTCCAGCCAGATATATAGGTAGGTGTGATCCATTGTAATATTCTATTAATTATAACTGATTTGGAATAAAGATCTAAGCTAGGGAATGCTATCCCATTACTGTTTCAAACTCTAATCTGCCATTTATATGCAATCCTGGGTTTGAAGGAGAACCATAAAAATGTAAGTAGCATGGAATCTATTTTTTAATAAGTTTTGGGAGGGGGTAGTATCAATGATTGTATATAAAACAAATTTTTAGGTAAAATTATCATTTTAATTAAAGAGAGTCTATCCTCCATTGTGAAGAACATTTTATTTCATCTTTTGATTAGTTCACTAATGGTGGTTATTAAATTATTGTAGTTTAGCTTAGCAGACTCTTTCCACGTACTGTTTATACTGACACCCAAATATTCCAATACATCATTCTCCCAATTAAACAGGCTATTCTCTCTTAGGTTTTTGTTGATCTTCTTGTTAATTAGTAATGTTTTGGATTTATTATGATTAAATTTAAGCCTTGAAATTCTTTGAAACTTGCTTAAGGTATTTATAGCATCATGCAAAGAACCATCAATATCACCCAATGTTAACAACATATCATCAGCAAATAATTGTATCCTAGGACAATAGTCCTTATTAATTTGAAAACCTTTTTATATTTTGCTTGTTTCTGATATATGTAGCAAAAGGATCAAGTGAAAGAGCAAACAATAATGGTGACAAAGGACAACCTTGTCTAGTTCCCTTGAGAATTACTAGTGGTGAGAACAGACATGATCTGATTTTCACATAAGCTTGTGCCCCACTATAAATTTTCCTTAATAAGTTGACAAAATCTGAGCAGAGTTGAAAACCAATCAGAATTATTTGTAGATAAGACCAACGAATAGAATCAAAAGCCTTTTCTAAGTCTAGGCTGATAGTTGAATTTTTGTATTTGCATGCTATGTCTATTAATGATAGTAATTTAATAATGTTATCTTGTACTTTTCTATGAAGACTGAACCCTGTCTGATCATTATGTATTAGATTAGATAATATTTTCTTTATCCGATTAGCTAATATTGTCATGAAAATTTTATAATCAGTATTTGGTAACGAAATTGGCCTATATGAATCAGAAGATTTGGGGTCCTTACCTTGTTTTATATGGGGGAGATAATTGAGTATTTCCACAATGGGGGTGTTATACATTTTTGCTTAACCATAGTAAAGGTACTCATCATTTTCTTTATTATATATTCAGGAAAAATCTTATATAGTTCAGGAATTATTGCATCCAGTCCTGGAGCCTTATTATCTTTTAAATTTTTTATTTGCTCTTTCCCTTCTGTTAGTGTTATTTGTTTATTTAATGTTATTTTGTTGCATTGACATCTTAGTAGTTATATTTTCTTGAATAAAAGTATTTATTACATTATCTGTCTCCAAATGTGGTGTGTTATTATTTATATCTTTATAGTACTTTTTGAACAATAATATGCCCATTACGTTACATGTACTCTTAACTGAACCATCACTTTTATATTTAATCTCATTAATAAGATTTTGATTGTTTATCTTATCGCTATTTTATGTAGATATTTGGGATTTACAACATAAGATTGTAATTTCAAATTTTCCAGGTTTATGGCTACCTTATGATTCAGAACTTCTAAGAATTTTTGATTTAACTTACTAATTTTATGTGCTACTTTATTTGTTTTTGCATCCATTTTTATCTTGTCAATTGTTTTGTAAGTCTAAATGTTTTTTGTCTCACTCTCTACTTTTTCAAGGTACCAAGATTTTATTCTACCATATATATAAACTTTAAAGGTGTCCCATTTAAAGGTGTCCCATAGTATAGTATCAGTCACTTCACCATTATCATTTGTTTCCATAAACATGTCTATTTCTTTCATTATCCATTCCCTAAAGTCATTTAACTTAGTTATGTAAGCAAGAATTCTCTGTAGAAATCTTAACTCATCTGTATGTGTAGTTAATGTAAAGTTTATAGCATTATGGTCCAAAAGTGGACAAGCCATTATAGATATGTCACTTATTTTAGAGTATATATTATTTGATACAAAAACCTTATCAGTGTTTTTTGTGTACCAAACCGATATGAATAGTGAGTATAGAATAAGGAATAATGTTCTCTTAGACCATGTATATCTTTAAGGTTCATTTGGTTTTCATCTGGTTTGGGAAGTCATTTAACTTCTTGGCTTGAGATGTTAGTTTTATTTTACTATTTTTTAGAAGTATCATTGCCTGATAATAGGCAGTTAAAATCACCTGTTGCTATCATTTTCCCTTTTGCATTTAAAGTAATCAAGTCCGGATATTTGCCAACGTATTTAGTACTCAGTCCTGGTATCCAGTATGTATTATTCAAAGTATAATACTTCATATTGATTTCCAAAATAACCATGTTTAGCATCCCATCTTTATCTTAAATTGTATCTATAATTCTTGGCATAGTGTAAGTATTTTCCATAGAATAAGAGTGCCCCTTCTCTTAGTCTTAAAACATGAATCAGCCAGAATGGTATAGTCATTGAATGAGTATGTTTGTAGATCTTTTTTTAATCGATGGGTTTCCTGTAAAAAGATGATCTGTGCTTTATGCATTTTGATATATTTAAGCAAACCAGCTCTTTTGACATTATTGTTCAAACCATTAATATTTAATGAAAAACATTTATAAGCCATTGACTATAATGTGTATGTTATTACTAACTGAAAGACCTTTCTTCCGTGTTTGAAATCTACTGAAAACCTACTTATCATGGATGCATAACATGTATTAAGCACTACTTTCAAAAAACCCAAACTATTTACAAACACATACATGAAGCATAAAGTTTCTGGTTTAGTTAAAAGTGTAACTAAATCAGCCATCCACCACCTCTCCAATACCAAACAACACACATTATCTATCTCTGCTTAGAATGTAGTATAAAACAAAAAAGAAAAGCATTATGAAAGCAACTAAAGAAATCTGAATTCATAAAATATACATTAGAATGAGAGTGTCCAATATATCTGAAGCTATATGAATATGTCCCATATAATAGCACCTCTAATATGTAGATATGTCAGAAATACAGAGCTGATCAAAGTATGTTTAAACATTAGAAGCTGAAGGTTAAGAAGACTGTCACTATTTCCAAGACTTTTCAAGAAACATCAGATAATTTAACCATTTTGTCAGTCATCTAGCTAACATTTTTCATGTAAGGATCTGTTGAATATATATATATATATATATATATATATATATATATATATATATATATATATATACATTTTGAACTACAATATGAACTGGCACCTCACCTAAGTGTCATGTTTAATCATAGCCTCACCTCAGGTTTCATGCCCAATGAGTGGCGCAGAGCTACAGTTATCCCACTCCACAAGGGGGGATCCACCTTGGATCCGGGAAACTACTGTCCCATCAGTCTGATGAGCCTTATCTGCAAGGTCATGGAGCGTATTATCATGGAACTTATAAACAAAGACATTGGCAACCTTCAAACACTGGACCCCACCCAGTTTGGATTCAAACCCCCTTTTCCCTTTCTTCAACTAGTGCTGAATCTCAATAAATATCTTCTCACCTACTTCTATTCCTTTCTTTCTTTTAACATTATTACTTGTTCCCTTTGTTTCTTTTTAGCCCCTTGCTCAGGAACCAGTCATTGCAATTAAATAACTGGCCACAAGGTGGTGCTTCCACACCTCTCTATTTTCTCCTCATAGACTTTCTTCTAACCTCCCTTATACCTCACTTACTAGTCTTTTAAACAGAGTTTCTTTCCTGACCTGCTCCTTCTTACCCTCTCCTCCTCACCTTTCCTATACCACACTCTAGTTTAGTAACATATTATAACTCTACCCATTAGCTGAATTTAACAACTAAACTTGCACTCCATCTCTGACCTACCTGCTCCTTCTTCCACTCCACAGATTGTTTTCCTTAGCAATATACTCTCTTGTGTCCTATTCCAGATCTTTTATTCCCCCATAGCCCTCCCACCTTTATTAGTTTTACACCAGTATTTAGGTCTCCTATGTCCTATTATCACCCTCTCTCCTATTAAGCACTTTATCCCTGGCTTCCCCTAGCTTTCTGCTCTATCTTTATACTTTACTCCCCACCCACTTTCCTTAGCTATACTCCTACCTCTTTGCCCCTCCTCTGTTACGTACCTATCCCACTGTCTTCCAAACTGTTTTTCTCTTTCCCGCATATTTTGCCAATATCTGGCTTTCTGGGTTACTTCCCTTCCCTCCCTCCCCCCAGGTCTCCCAATAACGTATAAGTATACCCCACTATTCACAGACGCCATTTTCTTTTCCCCGTTCTCTACCTGGCTGCTGAGCGTCCTATCTTGGAGGTTTGAACTAACCTGAGAGTAAGCATTTTTTATTACTTTGTATTAAGATAACTGCTTGCTAAGGCTACCTGTATACGGACATATTCAATCCTAATCCGAATGATATGTTTATTGACGTCTGACTGTTATTGGGAGTTGCTTTATGAGCTTGGAATCATTGTAAGATTTGTGAATATGTGCTCTTAAACTTGTGGTTCCTACTGAAACTTTCTCTGCACCAAGTGTATGCTTCTTTACTCTAATGAACTTGATCTGGTGCTGATATGCATTCGGACTTGCCTATCGTCTACACGTGGGCTTATAAACTGAGTGCGTCAGAGAGTAGCATTTTGCAGACTTTTATTACGAATGCTTTATCTGTTTGGTAGTCACTGTACTAGTAATGAATACCTGTTTTTCAGTGCAAAGTACCTACTTAAACTTTCTATGTATCTAGTGTATGCTTTTTATCTCCTATGAATTGGATCTAATTCCGACAATTATTTGGACCTGCCTAGCATCTCTAATTGGCCATATATATTGTGCGTGTCACTAAATAGCGCTACAAACACTGCTTGCTTAATACGCACTGTCCTTTAAGAAATTTGAACTGATATCGTGTACGGCTTGTTGTATTTAGCCACGATTCCCTATCGCTATTGCTTTTTTTTACCCAATTACCGTCCTGGGCATACTTTTAACTCAACCTTATTCTTGAACCAGGATCTCACTCCCATTAGTCGCTCACTGGGTATAGGTATTATGCACTTAGTGAATGCATTCTACCGTATTTTACCTTAATTACTTAGCGACTACCCGATGCGTTGTTCTTTTAAGCTGAAAGCAGGATATTACTTTTCTGCAGTCGTATCACCCCAGGCTAAATGCCTATTTACTTCCTAAGCTATAGTGTTTTTATACAGTAGGTTTCTGTGTGTTAGAACCTATATCATTAAGAATTTTAAGTAAATTACCTTACAGTTTAACATCAGCTTTTTGTGAAAGGTATATTAACTGTCTCATTCAACAATTAAATCAAAGAAATACATTGCCTATACTCTAACATTGTATCCAAAGCTTGTAATGTGTTCAATTGTTAGATTCTTTGACATATCTGAGTTTTTATTTCATTGACTAGATATTCTTAACACGTATATATTACTGCTATTATTGTTGACAAATGTTTTCAAAGGTATCTGTTATAATTGATTTTGCTTTCTAATATTTATACTGTAAGCCTCACTACCTTTCTCTTTTCCTATCCTATACTAGCTTGGTTATCTGGTCCATTCAAGCACCGATATACCTGCCTATTACCCTCCTGGAAGCACAGAAATTTCTCCAACTGAGGTCATACCCTTCAGCTCCCTGAGAAAACTACTCAATAAGACAGTGAAAGTATGTCCTGTTTTGTATGTCTGTGCTAACTAAAATAGACTCTCATAGGTTAGTTTAGCTTCCCTCCAGAGCAGCCAGCAGTCAATAACCCCCTTTTCCCTTTCTTCAACTAGTGCTGAATCTCAATATATATCTTCTCACCTACTTCTATTCCTTTCTTTCTTTTAACATTATTACTTGTTCCCTTTGTTTCTTTTTAGCCCCTTGCTCAGGAACCATTCATTGCAATTAAATAACTGGCCACAAGGTGGTGCTTCCACACCTCTCTATTTTCTCCTCATAGACTTTCTTCTAACCTCCCTTATACCTAACTTACTAGTCTTTTAAACAGAGTTTCTTTCCTGACCTGCTCCTTCTTACCCTCTCCTCCTCACCTTTCCTATACCACACTCTAGTTTAGTAACATATTATAACTCTACCCATTAGCTGAATTTAACAACTAAACTTGCACTCCATCTCTGACCTACCTGCTCCTTCTTCCACTCCACAGATTGTTTTCCTTAGCAATATACTCTCTTGTGTCTTCCTGCTCCGTTAAGCGGGCTCACTCTGCTCCCCTACCCTGCCCCCAATTCCCACCCGCCCCAGTACCTCTTAACTTATACCCTCATACTCCCACCCCCTTTTACCAACAGCCAATCATAGAATCTACAACAGCCACACCCTATATCTATTCCTCTACTCCCCTCAAGTATAAATCTCCTCCCACTACTATCTGTATTATCCTACATAAAGTCAACCCCACTCTCCTTCTCCTCTAATATCTACTACACTCTACTACAATGCCTAACCAATACCAATGGTTACTAGTACTCGCCTCCTGACAACTCTTACCACTACCTATCTCTTAACCTCCTATGAACAACCCTCTTCTCTACTCTTACTATCCCTTCCCAACAAACTCTAACAACTTCTCCACCTTCATCAATAAGCTTTTTTAATGCCATCTACAAGCCCAGGTACTTTCAAGCCAAATATCACCGCCTAACTCACATCAGATACTCAATTCTAAATATTAGAAAATTATGCAACTATCATTGCAAACCTCTCCAGTACTACAACTTTATACTAATCCATTCCTTAACACATGGTGACATTCACCCCAACCCAGGCCCAAACCATCACCCAGCCCCCACCAACTGCAACAAACCTAATATAATCCCTTTACCACCAACCAAACCCTCCAAATCACTCTCTATAGCCCATCTAAACATACGTAGTATATCCAACAAAATTCCACAAATTCATGCTCTTCTAGATGTCCAGCAATTTGACATCCTCTGCCTAACCGAAACATGGCTCAAACCCACAATAAAAGATACTGAAATTATTCCCCCAGGCTATTGTATCTTTAGACAAGACCGCACAAATAAAAAAGGTGGAGGGGTAGCAATTCTCTACAAAACAGGACTACAAATCAACAAAATAAATCATAAACTACCCTTAGACAACAACTTAGAAATAATTATTACTGAACTCCAACTTAACTCACACAAACCAGTTAACATAATCTGCACATATCTCCCCCCAGGTAAAAATCACCCACTATTAGAAGACTTATTAAACTGGCTCTCCTCAAATCTCCCTCAGGAAACAATAGTACTAGGAGACTTTAATATTGACTGGTACTTATGTAACAACACCAATCCATCCACCCTGATTAACCTGTATGGCTTCTCACAAGCTATAAACTCTCCAACCAGAACAAATAAACTTAATAATAAAGAAACCATCCTGGATTGGATACTAACAAACTGTCCACCACAAAACTATACAACAGGAACCCTCCCAGATGACCTTAGTGACCACTCTCTAATATACATTATTAGACATAAAACAAATTTAAGTATCCCCACTCCAGTCAGAACTGCCCGTAGCAAAAAAACATTTTAACAATGAATTGTTCCTAACTGAACTTAAACAATGCAATTGGTCTCCCCTTAAGTCACTCCCTATTAATGAAGCAGTTAATTACTTCAATAACTCTTTCCTAGCAATCCTAGACCGTCATGCCCCAGTGCGTTCCATAAGAATGTAAAACAAACCAGCACCTTGGCTCTCAAATTCAACTAGGAAACTAATCCATAACAGAAATAAATCTTGGGCCAAATGGCGTACCACAAAAGACACTATCGATCACCAAACTTTTAGACAACAAAGAAACTTAACAAAAAAAGCCATCCTACAAGATAAAAAGAACTTTTATATCCAACTTCAGCAATCTTCCCTTCAACAGCCACAAAAATTCTGGTCTACTATTAACACACTACTTTCCCCAGGCAAAGTTGCCACACCTTATCCACTCGACTCCAAACCTGATTGTCCAATACAAACAGCAAATGCCTTTAATACTTTCTTTACTACTACTATATTAAATCTAGCAAATCAACTAAACCCTGATACCTCCAATTTGCCAAGCCCAAGCTCCATCCCCCTTTTCCCCTTTTACCTATACCCACATACTATATTTTCACCTGTCTTGAAAAATTAAAACCTACTACCCTCAGCTGATAAATTACCAGCAGAATACCTCCAAATAGGAGCCAAAGCCATTGCCTTCCCAATCTCCATATTGATCAATAGAACTATAAAAGAAGGCACCATTCCATCTATTTGGAAAATCTCACACATCATCCCACTTCACAAAGGTGGTGACTCTACTGACTTCTCCAACTATCGCCTATAGCTCTACTCTCTCCACTTGCTAAAATTATGGAGAAATGTATCCACAAACAATTAATAACTCACCTACTTCAGTATAATCTCCTTGCTAACTGCCAACATGGATTCCGCCATTTCACAGTACTACCACTGCCTTGCTATCTTTTACTAACTCTATCAACAATAATCGTAATAACAATATTCTTTCCTCAGCATTCTTTGTAGACCTATCTAAAGCGTTCGACATGGTTAATCATCAACTTCTCCTCCACCAACTGAAGTCCTCTCACTGGACAATCTTGCTATGAACTGGTTTACATCATACCTAGAAAACCATAAACAAGCAGTTCTCTGGCAAAACCATCTTTCTGATCTCCTTCCCACCTCCCTAGGTGTTCCTCAAGGCTCTATTTTAGGTCCACTTCTGTTTTCTATTTTCATAAATGACCTTCATCTCTCTACTCCACTCTCCACCTGTATTCAGTATGCTGATGACTCTACTATCATCTGTTCTGCCTCATCCCAAACTGAACTTCATTCTATCACACAAAAAGCCTTTACCACTATAGAAGAATGGTTCTCCAACCACTGTCTTCTCCTCAACCCCAAAAAAACCAAACTTTTGCTCTTTAAACCCTCTCATTTGTCTCCCCCACTTCATTTTACACTTACATCGAACAACAATACTGTTATCTCTCCTGACCCCACCACCAAACTCCTAGGAATCACAATTGACAATCAATTAAAGTTTGACACTCACATAAACACTACAATAAAATTGACTAACAAAAAACTTGTATCCCTTTATAGAATAAAACCCTTCTTGACACCAGTTTCCAGAACCACAATAGCTAGAACCCACTTAATTTCTACCCTATTATACGCTTCCCCAATATTCAACAATCTTTCTACAAATAATCTTAACAAACTAGCTAGAGCATATAACAACATCGCCAGATTTGCTACAAATACACCTTACAGGACTCATCACTGTCTGAACCTAAAACAACTAGACTGGCTTGAATTACCTCACCTATTACATTTTAACCAACTTATAATTGCCCATAAAGCCCTATACCAGGCATGGGCAAACTATGGCCCGGGGGCCACATGCGGCCCGTTAAACGTTTTGATTCGGCCCGCCAAACTTGAAAAAATTTAATAAATTAACCTTGTTAATGTTTTATTTCCCCTGCAATTCTGATGTTTCCTCACTAGATGGTGCACTCTAGATATATTGGCTTTGTTGAGGTGAAGCGTAGGCCTATTACTCCACGTTTGCACTTTACCCTTTGACCCACCGCCCCTCTATGAAGATGAGCGGACCCAAGAAAAGGAAAGTGGACAGAGAATGTCGAGTGTTCAATAAGGAGTGGACAACTAAATATTTTTCACTGAACACCGATCATCTGCTGTTTGCCTGATATGCCAAGAAACTGTGGCGGTTTTAAAGAGTATAATATTAGCCACTTTGCCACAAAGCATGCTAATTATGCTAGCAAGCTCTCAACAAAAGAACGGAAGCTGCTGCTGAGAAGGTGGCAGCTAATTTGAAGGCTCAGCAAAGTTTTTTCACCGTCAAACTGCCATTCAAGAGTCAAGTACCAAGGCCAGTTTTATGCTTTCATTCAAAATAGCAAAGGCCAGCAAACCACTGTCTGAGGGAGTTTTAAAAGAATGTATGGTAGAGACAGCAGGTATTTTGTGCCCGAGACCAAAGACAAATTTGAGAAAATCAGTTTATCACGGCGACAGTGACTCACCGTGTGGAACTAATAGATGAAGATATCACCAGCAGATTAAACAAAAGGCTAAGTCATTCACTTTTTATTCTTTAGCACTGGATGAAGGCAACGATGTCAAAGACACTGCTCAGCTCTCATTTTTATCCAAGGAATCAACGAAACTTTTGAAATAACGGAGGAGTTTTTGACAATGGAGTCTCTGAAAGGACAAACACGGGGAGAGGACTTGTTTGAACGGGTGTCTGCTGCCATCGAAAACATGAAGCTTCCCTGGAGTAAGCTTGTTAACGTCACCACAGATGGATCTCCGAATTTAACGGGAAAAAACGTTGGCCTGCTGAGGAGAATCCAGAATAAAGTGAAAGATGAAAACCCTGACCAGGATGTCATTTTCCTCCACTGCATCATCCACCAGGAATCTCTATGTAAATCGGTGTTACAGCTGAATCATGTTGTGAATCCTGTGGTGATCCAAGTTAACAGACCTACACCTCAGATCCATCCTGAGAATCGCCACAACAAAACTAACTCCAGACTTTGATGAGCTGGCTAAAAAAGGAGACCAACAACACTGCTCCCATTAAAATGTGTGTGTCTCCGTGATACGCACGTTGTTAAAATAAACAGTGCGCGCAGATCAAATATAACACTTCACAGACTGACTTACTGCAACTGTTTCGTCCTTGCACTGGTCGTTGTTGACTTTTGGCACCGGGGAAACAAATTGAATAAAAGGAACAGGACAAGTACATCTGCATCTCCTACCATTTTTGAAAAAAAAGACAGTCAGGAGGAGAGTGATCGTGATATCCTGAAGGATAAAAGAACTTTCAGTGCTTTAAAATAAAATGGTCATTTATTTGATTTTCAGTGTTTAAAGACTCATTTCAAAGTCAGAGATTTTATTGTAATGCTTTTCTTCATTTTCATTGGAAAGTAAAGCACATGTTTTCTCCATATCCCAAGATGTGTATTTTTCCCCCAATGAGGTGATGTTTTCAAAGCATGCCATCTATCTGCTCCTGTTCCGGCCCCTTTGTCAAATGTTAGAACTCAATGTGGCCCATGAAGCAAAAAGTTTGCCCACCCCTGCCCTATACCAACCCAATAATATCCCTATTCTCTCTTCCCTCATAAAACCTTACAACAACTTGAGAAATCTACGCTCCGCTAACAAAATGTTGATTCACACTTCCTTATCTAACAACTCAGCAGGGGACTCCATATACTCTAACTCAGTTGGTAAAATATGGAATCAACTACCACAAGACCTTACAACCCTAACCTCTCTCCCACTATTTAAAACTAACCTAAAACTTTTCTTCTCCAACCACTGGTTATGTTCTTGTACTAACCCTGCCTAGCTTATTCTCTAATCTATCTGCTACCCATAACCTATTTTTTTCTACCCTTAAATCTTTAAGTACCCAATCTATACTCAAATCTTCACTCTTAATTCCTATCTCAGTCACTACTTAGTACTACTTAGTACTACTTACCATGCACAAAACCTACCAGATACTGTACTTACATTTCTCTTAGTATACTATGTTAAACTGAAGATGAATTACTCTATATTAATGCCATCTCCTAATCATTAGCATCACATGTTTATATATTTTTAAGTATATTTTTGTTTTTAGATGTATTTTGTGTGTTACTTTTAGTATAGTTTTTAGTATGTTTTAGTTTTGGAGCTTTTCTCCCCGGGCCTCCACTGAAAATGGACACGTATCCAGTTGGACTAGCCCGGTCAACAAATGTAAAATAAAATAAAAATAAAATGAAGGGCCGATCTTGTCTCCTGAACCTGATTGACTTCTTCAAATCAGTCTCCAGAGCCATGGACAAGGGTAAGGTGGTCCACACAGCCTATCTAGACCTTGCCAAGACCTTTGACACCATCCTGCACTCTGGAATCATAGATAAACTTACTAAGCTGGGCATTAATCCCTACGTCACCCAATGGGTTGCTAACTGGCTTACTGATAGAACCCACACTGTAAAAGTAGCCAACTTCCAAATCCAGCTCCAGAAAAGTGACAAGTGGAGTACCTCTGGGTTCATTCCTGGGACCGCTGTTGTTTGGCATCTAATTCTCTGAAGTACAGACCAACACTAAGGGACTCTGGCTAACAAAGTTCACAGATGACTGCAAACTGCGAGCCATTATTGAATCCCCAAATGATATGGATACTCTACAAAAGGGCCTTACAGAAACAGATGCTTGGTGCCAGTGCCATGGGCTCAAGCTCAATGCTAAGAAACGTATAGTTATCCCCTTTGGGAAAAAACATGTACCCATGAATTACCATATAGGTGGCAGTACACTAAACACCGAAAGTGTGATAAGAGACTTAGGGACACAAGTGGACAGTGGTCTCACCTTCGATAACCACATTGCCACAACAGTCAGGAAATCCTTCTATGTGGCACACCTCATCACTAAGGGCTTTTCATCCAGCAAAAAGGAGGTCATTGTCCCACTGTACTCATCCCTCATTAGACCCATTATAGAATACAATGCCCAGTTTGGTATGTACCTCTCAAGATATCTGCAACAACTGGAAAGGCCACAGAAATACCTCACTAAAAGAATCACAGGCCTAAAGCAGATGCCCTGCGCTGACCACCTTAAAAAACTCCAGCTATACTCTTGTCATATATCATCTACTCAGAGGCAATCACTGCTTAACATACAAGGCCATGTCAAATTCAGAGCTGTTGGACATGCTACACTTAAAGAAATCCCAATCCCTCAGAGCCACACGCTCCAGGGATCTAAACCTTGTCATCACAATAAACAAAACATGCTGGAGGGATAGCTTTCTGACCCACAGACTCCCCAGACTCTGGAAGAGATTGCCCATACATGTCAAGCAGAGTGCCTCTTTGGCCCTCTTCAAAAGGAACCTTGATGATTGGATGGGAGAAAGGAAATTCACCCTGGGGATCACGTCAGTCACCCTGCTAGACAGGGGTCCAGGGAAGTAAATAGTGTGGGAAGAAATAGCCAGGGAATTGTTATGGCTAGGCTTGTATAGGTCCTAGGGCTGATAGCCTAGTACCAACCTATGAACCTATATGTGTGTATAGATATATATATATATATATATATATATATATATATATATATATATATAAATATATATACACTTATTGCAACATAACTATTATATTTTGCAATTATACACATATTACTCATATGTATTAACAATTTCTATGTTGACGTCTTTCATCAGGAAAGGGGGGGAGAGAGAAAGGGGCCTCACAACCCTCTGTTTAGTTACTAAAGGTTTAGTTATATAACATAAGTCTGATGTTAATAAGCATATTAAGTTTTCTAATGCAGCTCCTAGTTCACTTGATGTCATTTAGTTCCTAATAGTGCCATTGAATCTGCAGAATGTATGCATCTATAAGAGAACATAGGCATTTTAAAAGGAGTTAAACAGTTTTATCAGAACTAATTATTTACCATTTAAAGTATCTAGTGAAGGATAACAGAATTTCAAGAGAAAGAAATTCTAAGTACAACCATTTGACAAGTTCAAAAGGTCATAGGATGTCATCACTGTTGTTTCCTCAAGCTGCAGCTTCATAAACTTGTTAAAAAGTATCCAAACAGGCTCATGCACAATAGAAGTTGTCTCTAGTGAAGAAAAAAGCATTTTCGGTGGGACATTCAGATCTTGAAGCTTTTAGAGTTTACAGAAAGCAAAAAAAAAAAAAAAAAAACACTCAAGCTACCTTGTCAGTGCATGTCATGAATCTCCACAATGAGAACAGTCACACAGACCACCAGTTTCCTCACAAAATATCATCATGAAAAAATTAACCCTTTCATATAAAAACAGCTATTTAGAAGTAACAACAGCTGCCTCAAATCAAAAATCATATTATAACATTTCAATCATTTACCCACCAGTTAATCAGGCCAGATAGAGGGGGAAAAAAGGAACCTAGTATACATATATATATATATATATATATATATATATATATATATATATATATATATAGGTCTACCTGAAAACACCAACAGTGCACAGTGCTGATGATGAGAACACTGACACCGGAAGATCGACAAGGGAGAAGACCAACAGCTGAGAATCCCGACACTGAGAACACCGACATGTTAAGGTAAGTGTGCGATAGGGACGGATGTTAGGGTCAGGGTATGGGTAAGGTAAGTGTGTGATAGCGATGGATGTTAGGGTAGGGTGCGGGTCAGGTAAGTGTGCAATAGTGATGGACTTTAGGTTTAGGGGCAGGTTAAGTGAGTTAGGGTTAGGGTGCGGGTAAGGTAAGTGTGTGATAGTGATGGACTTGAGGGTTAGGGGTGTATTAAGCGAGTTAGGGTTAGGGTGCATGTAAGGTAAGTCTGCGATAGTGACAGAGTTAAGGGTTAGGGGCAGATTAAGTGAGTTAGGGTTAGGGTGCGGGTAAGGTAAGTGTGAGATAGTGACGGACCTTAGGGTTAGGGTTTGGGTTAAGGTTAATGCATAAATAGTTGTGTATGTAAGGTTTAGTGTTGGTTTGTAAGGTTTTTGGTGTGCTTGTATTGTGTGTATGTTTTTGGGAATGGTATTTGTTTTGTTGATTGTCAGGATTTTGGTTTGTTGGGCATGTGAAGTTTTGTGTTTTTGAACTTTCTTTTTTTGTCATTTTTTTGTGTTGGTTATTTTATTGTTGGTGTTTTGGCGTGTCTAGTTACAAACACTAACCAGAAACACCTTGTTACTCCACCACTGACCCACTAAAAAATGTATTTTGGTATTAAGTCAAATTATACTATTACTGAAGAATTAGAAGACATACATCATTTGCAGTTATTTAAAAGGGACAAGTATGTAAAGTACTTATAATGGGGAAAAGAGAGAAAAAGAACATTGGTAACAAAAAAGAATAGGAAGAAAGAAGAGAGAGAGAATTTTATTTAAATACTTAGAACTATATATAATTAGAAGAAGTAGATATAGAAAGGAAAAGAGAAAGTTAATAATAAAAATGATTCACATTACCTTACAGTATAGAGACCTTCCAGAATCAAGTATATTATGATTCATAAAACAAAGCATTTAAAATTAAAAGGAATTTATTCATTTGTCCTTTAGTTTCTTAGTTTTGTTTGCTCCTTCCTTCCTTCACAGACCATCCATTTTTTGTTGTCTGTCTCTTCAGACTCTGGGATGACCATTCAATTTCTTCTATGTCCGACAGTATTTTCTTCTTTTGGATAAATTCTACTGCTTATCGTAGGGAATCAAAGATCTTCACTCCTTCTGGCAAGGTGATTTTTATTCTTGCAGGAAAAAGAATTTGAGCTTTAATATTGGCTTTTTTCAAGGACTTAATTAGAGGAACACTCTCCTTTCTTCTTTAGATGACTGTAGAGGTATAGTCATTGTCAAAAGAAATAACTTTTTCACCCATCTTGATAAGGGAATTAGTTCAAGCTGATTTCAGCACTAAGTCCTTGTCTTGTGAGGAAAGAAATCTAACTATTATACACCTGGGTTAGATGAACTCAGAGATGAAGCTGGATTTGCCAGGGACCGATGAGCCCTCTCAATTCCAAAAGAGAAGGATTCAGGCATGTTTATTGCTAATGAAAACCACTTGAGGAATCGAATCATGTTAGCACCCTCTTTTTTCTCAGGAATTCCATATATTCTTATGTTATTCCTCCTTGATCTACTTTCAAGGTCTTCCAGTTTCTCAATCAGCCTGGTGTTTTGTTTCAGAAGAAATTCATTGTGATGTTCATGTTCTGTCACTCTAGTATCTAGGTCCGTTACTGTTTCCTCTAAGGCAAGAATCTGTTGAGATTTTTTTTACTATTCCATTTAGAAGTTCCAGTTTTTATTGCATTCTTGTTTGATAATATCTATTTTGTTTTCAAATTTGTCCAATTTAGTGACAGTTCTTGGATGTTTGTTACTATAAGATGTAATTCTTTCTGTGTGGGTTCTTCCGTTGCTCATGTTTTTTTGACAGTTCTTGGATATTTTGTTATTATATAATGTAGTTCTTCTCTTCACTGCACTCTCCTGTGGGTTCTTTCTTTTGCTCATGTTTTTTTTTGACAGTTCTTGGTTTGATATTATAAGATGTATAAGATCTTCACTCTTTTCTCCTGGTGTGGGTTCTTCACGCTGCTCATGTTTTTAGTGACAGTTCTGACAGTTTTTATTATGTTTGTCTGTCTTTCTTCACTGCTTTCTTCTGCGGGTTCTTCTGTGGTGGGTTCTTTTTGGTGCTTGTTTAGTAGCAGTTCTTGGATATTTGGTATTATGTTATTTCACTGCACTCCTTCTTCTGGTTCTCCACTGGTGTGGAGTTTTTGTTTTTCGTTTGTTTTTGTTTGGAGTTTTTTGGATGTCATTCTTTCTTCACTGCACTCTCCTGGTGTGGGTTCTTCGAGTTGCTCATCTTGAGATCTCCAGTAGAAAACTTCTTGACAGGAATAATTAAAAAATTCTCTTGACTATGTATTAATTTTTATAAAATAATAAAAAGTCTATGTTAATCTAACATTTAGTATACTTTTAGTTAGATTTCTCTAAAAATTAAGGTATATTTCCTGTTAGGATATTAAAATCTAAGCAGAGCTATGTATTTCTGCTGCTATCAGACTGGCATCTTGGCCACACCCCCCCACAACATGCTCTTCTGATGTAGTCTGAATCATATGCTTTCACTGCTTTTTCTTTCTTAAAGCTTGCTACTGAAATTGTCCATTCTTGATCAGTCCTCTTACTTCATAAATAAATGAGAGAGGAAAAAATGAACACCTCAAGCTCTGTAGCACAAGAAGGTTGGTAATATAGGCAGACATAACCATTAACCTCTTGCCAACAGAAACAAGGAAAATCAGAGACACACCTTTTAGATTTCAAATGAGTTGCCAAGATTTTTTTGTACTGCCAGACTTTCACATTGTTGCAACACAACACTGGCACTTCACAACCCCATTGTACTAGAATTAATAATGTTTCAAGTCAGCTTCTTTTAGGAGTTGCTTTTCTTTAAATAAATGTGGAAAACTGCTAGACTACCTTAGAAACTCTTACTATTTTTATAGCAAATGACTCAATATGTTACAAGAAAAATGTTTGCTATTCACTTTTAAAAAACTGCATAATTTCTTTTCATAAATTTACACCTAATTTTGGTTCCCCTCATGCCATATGCTATGTTATCTCCATGCTCCTTCACCATTTCTGTAGCCACAGCAGAGAGGAGATTGTTCAGTACAGTGCTATACTAACAGCAAGTACAGATTATTTTTCTCCATAAAATACTCTCTGTACCACCCACACTGCTTCATCCAGTGATGTAAGTGTTGCTTGTGCATGTTACACACACACATACAAACACAAGCACACAAACACTGCAGACGATCCTCCCACACTCCAAGTAACATCACTGCATGGGCTAGAACCTCTAGCCATTACCAGGGACTATAAGTGAGACACACCTCATCGTTACCAGGGACTATGAGTGAGACGCACCCCACCTGTGTGAATGAGAGATGGTGGAAGGCTATTCATTGTTCCTACTTCCTGCCATTTGGTCTATGTAGTGAACACATAGTGCTAGACCATCTTTACTAGTGGACTGGCTGAATACTAATGAAAATTGTGGAACATAAAATGAAACCTTTTAAGACTGGCTACATATTGCAAGAAACCATAACATGATATGACACAACCTGATATTATATATACACAAACAACTTTAATAATTAAGTAAAAGACATTTGCATAAGTTATCATAGGGTGCTGACTGTCCCATAAAGGCAAACATTTCAGCAATAAATGTATCACATCGCATGTGAAAAGCCTGAAGAACTAACCGCTAATTCTGTTCCGGAGTTTGAATACAGGTCAAACTATAAATTGAAAAAAAAAAAAATGACAAAACACTACACACAGAAAGCTTGCATTGGTTTCAGGCCAGACATGCACTAAAACCACACTGGCTATCAGATAAATAGAAGGTGGACAGAATACAGATTTAAAGATGCAAAAAAACAACTTCTTGTCAGAACTTAGACCAACCTCCCCCCAGTTAGCTGTCTTCTTATCACTGTTGCAAAAATCTGAATACAAACACAATAAGAATATCTTCTACTTGCAGGTGCACACAAAGACACATGTACCTACACAACAAGACACACACACACACACACACACACACACACACACACACACACACACACACACACACACACACACACACCATACAATTACTGCAGAAACTAAAAAGCTCATTTTATAAGCATGATAAAGCACACAGCAGATGTTCATCTGACATAAACTGTAGTGCATCTTACACAACTTAGTGAGCACTATGTGTTTAGGTTCATAGGTTCATAGGTAGGTACTAGGCTATTGGCCCTAGGGCCTATACAAGCCTAGCCAAAAGGGTACCCTGGCTTTCGCCACCCAAGAAAATTATTTTCCTGTGCCCCTGTCAAGCAGAACCACAGAAGTGATCCCTGGGGTGAATTTCCTATTACCCATCCAATCATCAAGAATTTTCTTGAAGAGTGCTAATGAGCTCTGTTTGACATAGATAGGTAGTCTGTTCCAGAGTATGGGAAGTCTCTGGGACAGGAATCTATCCCTCCAGCATGTTCTGTTTATTGTGGTGACAAGGTTTAGGTCCCTAGAGCATGTAGCTTGGAGGGATTGGGATTTATTTAAGTGAAGCATGTCCAACAGCTCTGGGTTTGACATAGCTTTGTATGTTAGGCAGAGATCGCCTCTGAGTAGGGGATATGCGACAGAGTAAAGCTGGAGTTTTTTGAGTCGGTCTGTGTAAGGCATCTGTTTGAGGTCAGTAATCCTCTTTGTGAAGTATTTTTGTGGCCTTTCCAGTTGTTGTAGATGTCTTGTGAGGTACATGTCAAAAGGGGCGTTGTACTCTACAATGTACTCTATAATGGGTTTAATGAGTGACGAGTAGAGGGGAACAATGACCTCTTTTTTATGTATATACAGACAGATATTAAGGAAATAAAGTCTCAATGTACAAAATAATCTTTTAAACAACTGGTCACAAATAATATGATAGGATTGAAAGTGAGAAATAGCAAAATAACTTGTAGCAGAAGTTTCAGACAGTTTTTTTTTTTGTTAGGAGCAGATGCGATATAACTGGAAACCTGTAGGGGCAAGAAAAACTTCTGCAAGCAGCCAAGTTTTGCTAAAAGACATTGAAGTTCTAATACACTCACACTGTCTTCCAAAACATGCTCTTCAGAATCCAGTCACTGGACTGCACCTCTGCTCCACTTGCTAAGAGCTGTGCTACTGCCAGCTTCTGTGAAGTGCAAATGCATTCATTCAATCACTCAATGTACAAGATTACGAGTCCCACTATGAACATAGTTCAACGTACTTAAAAAAAGGTAAAACAAACTCTAACAGAAATATTAAGAGCCGGGCAAGCCCTGTTCTGATAGGCTGGCAGTTTCCCTTACGAAGCTGACATCATCGTGCATGGCCTGCATGTGATGATGTCAACGGCAAAGTAAAAATAAATTGAGAAAAACAGGAATTAAGGGGGTCACTCGGGAATTATTTGGACCTCAAAACTGGTAAATACCAAGGAATTTGGTATGGTTGAGAGGTATGCTTTAAGCCCCACCTTAGTTACTCCTCTGCTGTCTGGTTGCAATCTTACAGATATTATATGAGTCAAAGGAAAATGTTCTTTGTTACACTAATTTTTCCTGCCTGGGTACTGTAGAATGTTTAAAATAATTATTGTATATGAGACTCTGAATTTCATTTTAGCAGAACTAAAATGTTACTGATCAGAAAGCAAATTCCAATGGTATTTACTAAAGTAATTACTACATCTGTAAAAATTGTACATTCAGTAACAAAAAAAAAAATATTTTGTTAACCATATCCATGTTTAACATTATTTATTTCATTTGAATGTAATAAATGAATGGTCTGAATGACTGAGAGAAGGTCTGATGGTCTACATTCAGTGGGGACAAACAAAAATAATTTTATGTATAATAATTTAAATGCCATTTTAATAATAATAATAATAATAATAATAATAAAATTACTCACTAATTCAGTAGAATTTCTCAGGGAAGCAGATAGCTTCTGTGTATGAGAAAGCTATACTTTTACCCCGATGACCTACAGGTCAGGATTAAGAAAAATATCTAATGTCACACCAAGGTAATTATATCAGGTATATACCTCACTTCATAAATGACCGGGAGAAGCATTGCTAAATAATCTGGTTTATATCCAAGCATGGCCTTTACTGAAGGTATCAAATTGTATACCAACAACCACTTCAACAAGCAAGGTGGAATTTTAGAGACAAGTGAATGAAAACTGAAAAGCAGAATTTTGAAAGACTGAAACGATTTGCTTTGGGGACAGAACACCAAATGACTGGCATATAAAACCTGGCAGAAAGGTACTAGAATCAAAATATAACTTACAGATACATCATAAAGTGCTGTTAGAAGGTTAGAAGTTTAGAGATGCTTGTTGAACAAGAGATAGGAAGGATATAGCTTCTAATAAGTACAGTAATTTTGGAAGTTTTTAAAATAGGAAACTACTAACATGGGAAGGAATGTCAGCATACCTTGCAGAGATGAAAGAGAATGGGTAAAAAAAAAAAAACAAAGCATTGTAAAATATTTTTTATCTTTGAATTTTCCTTTGTCACTCACAAAATTTGCATCTGCTTAACAGAACTTTTCGAATGACAGACAGAATATAATATTATAGATTAAAGCTAAATTCAAACAGTTTATCCTAAACCAGTCTGCAAAACATCTTATTCTTATAAGTGAAACATACCAATATTTAAGATATACTCTCATATGGATTTGTTTGTAAACTTTGTTGTTATTCATCAGCTAAACAGCAGAGAAGCACAATTATATAGTTAAAGGGAAAGCTGGAATTTAAGCTGCTTTGGATGTAAGTCAAAACAATGAATACACAAAATATCAGTTCCCCATTTATCGGACTCATATAAAAGAAATCTGAAAAAAAATTGAAAGACTAGAAAAACAAGGTAAGGTACACTCACTGTATGAGACTATGAGTCATACTACGAACATAGTTCAATGTACATAAAAAAAAAAAAAGATGAAACAAACTAACAGAAACAGTCTGAGCTGGGCGAGCCCTGTTCTGATAGGATGGTAGTGTCCCTTACAAAGCTAATGTCATCAGGCATGCCCAGAGTGTGATGACATCAGTGGCAACTTCAAAAAAGAAATTTGAAAAAAAAAATGGGAATTAAGGGGCACTCGGGAATTCATGGCAGCCCATAATTTGGACCTCAAAACCAGTATATACAGAGGAATTTGGTATGGTTGAGAGGTATGATACTTATATATCCTATCTGGTTAATGTCAGCCATTTGATAGCACTTTCAGCAATTGCTGAGCAATTCAGGAAATTTGGAAGAAACAATTTTTGCTGACTGTGGAGTTTTCTTTTTGCACCACTGTTGTGTGATCTCATGGTAGGTATATATAAGTTCATGGGGAGGATACAGGGAAGGCTTGCCCTGTGGAAAAAAATATACCCTTTGGGTTTGCCAAAAGTTGATTCAGTCAGTTTTTTCAGTCATTCAGCACTTGATGCTAGGGTTGTGAATCAGTCAACATGCATCCTGCTAATTCTACTGCTGCACAATATGAAATGGGAAAACATCCTATAATGTTAACATTTCCATTGTCATCTTCTCATATGGCGGATCATGGCACTTTTTTTTTTAATTAGTTGCTCACAATTTACCCCCCCCCCCCACTGTCTTACAATCATCTGCTCCCAGCCAGCCAACTGGTCCATTTGTTTTTCATCACCTGGCTGAGGGTCAATCAGGAGAGGCCATCATTAAAGGTGCCAAAAGAGTGGTTTCTGATTTTTCAAAATTTTTCAGCCTTAACATTCCCACACACATTCAGCTGAACCTGAGGTAGGGGACATGCAATGAGCTGACTGCAAGGGATGTTCACTGCAAGCAGCCCTACTCCTTTCTCTGAAGCACAGGAGCTGGCATGCCAATCTCCACCAGGGAAATTTCACCTACTCAGTGTGCCTCTGAGTGAATGCAGTCCTCCCCACCAACTGGGAGAGGTGAGCAAGCCGCACCCCTTTACTCCTCCTCCTCCTCTCTGCCTGGTTCCTCAAGTGCCAGGCCTGTTAATCTAACCCCGGTCACCTGGGTACAGTCAGGGCACCATTCCTCTGCACCACAGAGGCCGGCTGCGGAACTTTTTAATACTCAAGTTTTTTTGGAAAGCTAGCCCATTACAAAAGCTACTTCACCCATCCTATCATGTTCATAGTGGCTTTTCAGTAAAATGCATCTTGACGTATAAGGACTATCAGTGTCCTTCACACTCAGCATGTTCTTACAAATTAAGTGGTCCTCTTCCATTAGCCAGCATGTCTTAAACTTTTATGTAAAGGAGCAAACACACTAAGAAAATAAAACAACTATTTAAACATGTCTGCATCAATTCTTACTATATACATCATTAAGATTCATTAGAGAATGGGCAATATGTACATCTTCACCATGACTGGAGAACACTGTTCAGCAGGGTGTTGATTTATAGGTAATTCCTGATAAAAAACAAACAAACAAACAAGCAAAAAAAGCCCACTGCTTTATAACAACTTATTAAGCTGCTGTGAAGATCAGACACACACACACACACACACACACACACACACACACACACACACACACGTAATGTAAAAGAAACGAAATGCATGCACATGTGAGTATGAGAGTGTGAGTGTGTGTGTGTGTGTGTGTGTGTGTGTGTGTGTGTGTGTGTGTGTGTGTGTGTGTGTGTGTGTGTATGTGTGTGTGTGTATGTGTCTGTTTGTGTGTGAGAAAGACAGAGAGAGCAAGCAAGAGAAACATGGAGCTACTGCATACCATAACTTCTATTTTGGATGTAAAATACTTTCTCCAGCAACAATTACATATGCAACAGCAAGTATGAAACATTAGGTGGAGGAACCATTTTACATTAAAAATAAAAAGTATATAGTAATAACAAATACAAAGCTATTTAACAGCTATCCCATTCTCTAAACATAATAATGTCCTCCAGGGTGGGTGATCTCAGGGAATTAACACCATTCTAAGAGTCATAATGTCCTCTGGAAGAGGTGTGGGGCCTCGCAGCACTCTTGGGCATATGTTAATTCCCTAATCAATACTGTGGAGGACATTATTGTTTGCTATACAGTCAAACAACATTAATTAATCATAGAACACAAATTAAAATTTCTGTATGAATAAATTATCTTTTATCCAGTAATTATATTCTGTAGTTATTTTGTTTGTTTTCATCTTAATAGTAGATGTTTCTTTGTGACACACAACAGTGACAGTAGTTAAAAATTCTGTAAATGAAGAAGTAATCTCATTTGTCCAAGTCTATGTTGGCATTTTCCTGGCTATTGTTAATACATTCCAGAGAAGATATCTACTGGAGGCACTCACATGCTAATAGCTTGTGACATACCAACTTGTTGCCACAAGTTCAAAAGAGTGAGTGCTCAAGCTCCCACTAGTCTGATCTACCATTTGTACATTAGCTCTACCAGAAGCTAAACTCTGACCTTAAAACTCCTGCCCTGTACCAAACCTGGGTCCTCACTCCCTTACCCTTAACCTCCACTCCTCCTCCTTAAGCCAAAGTACCTGATTACTCCTTAAAGCTAAAACTCTAACCTCCCATCCTAAAACTAAATTGCCAGATCACTCCTACCCCTAAAACTCCCCTCCTGCTCTCTAAACCAAAAACACCCTTCCTGCTGCCTAGGTAAATTCCCTCACACACTCCTTAAACTTAAAACCCCCCTTTGGCTCTCTCTCCATGGCTGGTTGCTTGACCTTACATATGAGTTTGAACACAAGCAGTCCACATAAACTTCAATGTGTTCAAGTCCCTGGCTTTGAGAGAATGTTTTTTGAGGACTTAGGAATCAAGTGCCTGTAGTGCTTGTCCAGAGAAGTGGGAATTAGCTAACTTGTTTTAATTTTGATCTTGAAGGCCTTCAGAAGTGTGCACATAGGGATGATATTACATCTAGATTCATCTGTAATCAATATGATAACTGTATCTATTTAAAGCTGTTATAGTCTTATATTAATTACCTTTAACCAGATGCACTATTACCAGTCTAATAAATGTAAATCAAATGATAAAGAACTGACCATTTTCATTTTTAGGACTCAAGCAAATTTCTTCTGTAGATGTCTTAGTGATATAAGCAGTGATACATTTTTTAATTTGAATAGAAGCAATTTAATTTCTCTGCACACCCTACAAAGTGCAGCAAACAACACGCTTTTTGCACATAACTATGCATCTGGCAATTTAATGTAATTATAAGAATGGTAAACTGATTCTATCTGCCTAATTTAGAAAATCAAGGAGGACAGTCATTTGTCAAGTAAGCAAGATATAGTTCCTACTGGTGGCTCAGCTCAGATTTTAGCACATAAACTTTTTATTCATTTTTTAATTTTAGGTACTCGATCAAAACTGAAATTCTTTTGTTGTCTTATATATCTATGTCACATATTCGTGAAGTATATTGCTAACTGAGTTGTCTCTGAGTCATTGGCCTGGCTCATGACTAATACGAGTCGAATGGCCAGATCCCCTACCCTATTAACAAATAAACAAAAAGCAAAGGTTAAAATAATTTTGTAGGAGCAGATAAATACATGAGATGATGGAGGTCAAACATGGACTGGGAGCACTACTCAAGCCCCAACACCCTTGCCTAAAGGTTCCTAGAACTTATAAACTCAAATGCTATGGAACAACTAGTCACCACTCCCACAAGAGGGGAAAACATACTGGACATGGTCATCACCAACATGTGGACTCTATGCTCCATACCAGAGGTATACCCCTCATTGGTAAGATCGGACCATAAATTAATCTCACTGGATATCCACATCCCGACCCCACCCCCAGCCCAGAAAACCACAGTGAAAAACTTCACAAAAGTGAACTTCACACTTCTTAAAACTGAGGTGGAATCCTTCAAGGCCCCCGGGCCAGTGGAAACTACGTCCCAAACTGCAAAATCCTTTATAAATGCATTCTATGGACACCTCCAGGAATGCATGGATCATGTTATGCCAAGCAAAACCAAGACCCAATCTTCCAAAGGCAGGCATCCAGTCTGGTGGACCCCAGCCATAAATAAGCTGTACAACAGAAGGAGGAAGCTACTACATGATAGAGCAAAATCCCTAAAAGGGAAGGCATCTCTGATCAGTACTAGCAAAAAACTAAGATCCCTCATAAAATCCTCCAAGGCCAGCTCTGAGAGAAAAATTGCACAGGACTCTAAAGAAAATCACAAGGCTTTCTTTAGTTATGTTAGGAACCTGGGTGGCAACTCCCAGATATGCTCAGAGTTGATCCAAAATGACAAAAAATACACTGAACCTACAGACATTGCCAACATCCTGGCAGACAGATTCAGTGCAAACTTCTCCCCCTGTCCCCCCAAAAGAGCAAATAACTATCCCAGCAGAGTGCAGTCTCCCTAACATCTCAGATGCTCAGGTGAAAGCCGCCCTCTCCAAAGCAAAAAATACAGCATCAGTGGGACCTGACGGTGTCCCGGGTTGCATCCTACATGAACTCCAAGAAGAGCTAAACCCTCACGTAAAGTTACTGTTCAATCTCAGCCTTACTACAGGATATTTACCCAAAGAATGGCATACAGCGACAGTGGTCCCACTCCACAAAGGTGGTGTCTCTACGGACCCTGAAAACTATCGCCCCATAAGCCTGACTAGCCTGGTCTGCAAAGCTATGGAGAGGATCATCATGGAACTCATAAACAAAGACATTGGGGACCTACAGACACTGGATCCTACCCAATTCGGCTTTGTTAAGGGCAGATCCTGCCTCTTGAACCTGGTCAACTTCTTTGAAACAGTCACCAAGGCCATTGATGAAGGGAAGATAGTCCACACAGCCTACCTGGACCTCGCAAAAGCCTTTGACACAATACCCCACTTGGGCATCATAGATAAGCTCTCCAGCTTAAATATAAACCCCTATGTCATAAGATGGGTTGCAAATTGGCTCAAAGACAGAACCCACATGGTCAGAATTGCTGGAGCCATGTCAGACTCGAAACCAGTTACAAGTGGCATCCCACAAGGCTCAGTCCTGGGGCCTCTCTTGTTCAGTATATATTTTTCTGAGGTACAGGCTAACACGGGAGGAATGTGGCTGACCAAGTTTGCAGATGACTGCAAACTGGGTGCAATAATTGACTCTCCAGCTGACACAAGCATCCTCCAAAAGGGTCTCACAGAGATGGATAACTGGTGCCAGAGCCATGGCCTAAAGCTAAATGCCAAAAAGTGTATAGTCATACCCTTTGGCAAAAACAAAGTGCCTACAAATTACCACATAGGTGGTAATCCATTAAGTACAGAAGAAGTAATTAGGGACCCGGGGACCCAAGTTGATAGTAATCTCTCCTTTGACAACCACTTTGCCAAAGTGCTTAGAAAGACCTTCTATATAGCCCACCTTATCATGAAAGGATTCACATCTAGATCAAGGGAGGTCATAGTGCCCCTTTATTCATCCCTCATCAGGCCCACAATAGAATATCATGCCCCATTTGGGATGTACCTTACTCGACACCTGCAGCAACTAGAAAGACCCCAAAAGTACCTCACAAAGAGGATCAAGGGACTCAAACAGATGTCATATGCTGCTCGGTTAAAGAAATTCCAGCTCTACTCAGTAGCATACCGCCTACTTAGAGGCGATCTATGCCTGATGTATAAAGCTATGTCAAACCAGGACTTAATGGACATGGTCCACCTCAGAAAATCCAAATCCCTTAGAGCTATGCACTCGAGGAACTTGAACCTCAGCACAGAAATAAATAGGACATGCTGGAGGGACAGATTCATAACCCAGAGGCTCCCTTCACTCTGGAATAGAATCCCAGTCCATGTTAGGCAGAGCCCCTCACTAACTCTCTTCAAAAGGAATCTTGATGAGTGGATGGGAGATCGTAGGTTTACACCGGGGA
The DNA here is from genome assembly GCF_019279795.1 of Protopterus annectens. Lineage (NCBI taxonomy): Eukaryota > Metazoa > Chordata > Ceratodontiformes > Protopteridae > Protopterus > Protopterus annectens. Next base: position 825,177,928 of record NC_056741.1, on the reverse strand, counting down.
TTACTTCTGTGTCACTACTAGACAGAGGCAGAGTAAACTAACCCAAAAAAAGGGCACAGTAAACTCAATTCAAAGGGTGGCAACAGCCAAACACACTCTGGCTAGGCTTGTAAATGCCCTAGGGCAGATAGCCTAGTATGAACCTATGAACCTATGAATACTTCCAAACTTAACATCACAGACCAAAGACTCAATAAGAAGAAATGGATTATAATGGGTGTACTGCAAAACCAATTTTAATTATTGCAGATATTATACATTAAAGCTAAATGTGTTGTTATACTTTCCCACAGCTTTCTGCTAAGCATGATTATTACTTTGCCGCAACTTTGTCACCCTTTTACTTGTTTGATAAAATAAACAGGACTACAGGGAGATAGGAATAAATACAAACACATGGACCATGGCTCTGTTAGAGCTTTTCTTGTAAAACATGTAATTTTGTAGTAACCACATTTGTTCACAATAATTTTCCTCTTTACTGCTTAAATGAATCAGTGTTCGGGAATGTACTAACTTCTACAAATACAATATTTAATTTTTGCTGTATTTTCTTAATACTGTTTTTGTACTGCTTGTTTTATATCTACTATAATTCAGTTATAAAACATGAACACACACACCCACACACATATATAGATAGATAGATAGATAGATACATACATACATACAGACAGATATATAGATATATAAAAAATGTAGTGCGTGTCACACAGTGATTATGCTTCAATATCTGGAAAAAGATGCATCAGTTAACAACTATTATAGCACAAGTACTGACCAGCACAGACAGGGGAAGAATAAAAAACAGATTTGTTTCTGCCTGCTATCCATATTGGTAACATGTCTCTTACTTCCTGTTATAAGCTTAGAAAGCAGCTGGAATAAAAGGACGTGTGCTTACCTACATTTTCTGAAGGGTGCAAAGTCTGAAAGTCAAATGTATGTCATTATTTTGTGAATTCATTCCCTGGTAATGTGCCCAAAAAACATGGATTTTATAAGAAAAAGACCAAAATATGAAGCAAAAATCTGGATGCGCTGCAAAAATTTGGACAGCTGACAGGCATTGCAAAGTGAGTGTTAACATATGAGACTGTTAGATTATTTTTCTGATAGTGCTCACTAAGTTCTTTATGGCTGTGAAAGCCATCAAAACACCTGGTATTTTCTTCCATGTAACTAGTAATATATGGAGCAGATAAAGCTCCATGCACTACAAAGAATTATAATGGGGTTTCTGATCATTACCTTTAATCATGTGTTCTCGACATGGATGCCGAGATTCACCTCTTGAACTACGCTCTTGAGGTGAATTTCTTGGTATCCGTGACTCAAACACATAATAAGCTGCTTATGACTGGTGTCACAGTGATAATCCTATATGTTATACTAAGGCAGAAACTATTCAGTAAATTGTCATTTTTGTAACCTTATATATGGTGCATGTATCACACTTAGACCAGCTGTAATTCACAGAAAGCAGCATAACAAACCAATTCTTTCTACTTTCTTAGTGTACTAGCTTTTGCGTTTTTTTCCTTTTGATAACTTTTTGTTTGTTAGTTTGGATGTAGAGTCGTTATTTACTGTTATTCCTAATATATGGGAAGTTGAAAGTAATAGAGAATATCTAGTGACTAAGAAGTGCTTCACTTTTGATAAGATTAATCTAATATGTGCTTTACTAGAAATTGTTTTAGAGAATAATGTTTTTGTATTTAATAATGACTATTTTTTACAGAAGATAGGCATAGCTATGGGCACAGCTTGTGCTAACAGCTACGTCAATCTGGCATTGTTGCAGTAGGAGGAGATGTGTGTTGTACGTAATAATATATATGCAGATTACGTACTATGTTATGTGAGATTTGTGGATGACATATTTCTCTTATGGAGTGGTTCAGAAGAACTTCTGCTGGAATTTATTGAGTATCTTGGTAACACTACGTCCTTCCTTAAGTTTATGGCTAAATTCTTTAGGCAGCAGATTGATTTCCTAGATGTGATGGTAAAGAAAACAGTAAGGGGTTCTCTGAGAACAAGTTTATATAGGAAGCTAACTAGGAAGAACTCACTACTTTGTAAAAGTAGTATGCATCCTAGGCATGTGCCTAGGAATGCTTTGAAAGTGCAGATTTTGCATATCATGAGGTTACATAATGAAGAACATTCCTTGATGAAAGCACTTAGTGACCTCAGTAGAGATTTTCCAGACAGAGGTTACTCAAAGAAAGAGATAGATTGTATTTCTCTACTTTTAAGAGAAAGAGTGATGAAGGGTAGACCTTAGTTCTCTGAACGACTAGTGGATGAGGATGCAACACTTGCTATGAATATTGAAAGGAATATCAGTACTGCTTGTTTTATATCTACTATAATTCAGTTATAAAACATGAACACATACACACCCACACACATATATAGATAGATAGATAGATACAGATAGATATATAGATATATAAACAATGTAGTGCATATCACATAGTGATTATGCTTCAATATCTGGAAAAAGATGCATTGGTTAACAGCTATTATAGCACAAGAAGGTTGAGTCTTGCACTAGGCAGTAAAATCTATCTGCCAGTACTGATCAGCAAAGACAGAGGAAGAATAAAAAACAGATTTGTTTCTGCCTGCTATCCATATTGGTAACATGTCTCTTACTTCCTGTTATAAACTTAGAAAGCAGGTGGAATAAAAGGATGTGTGCTTACCTGCATTTTCTGAAGGGTTCAAAGTCTGAAAGTCAAATGTATGTCATTATTTTGTGAATTCATTCCTCGGTAATTTGCCCAAAAAACATGGATTTTATAAGAAAAAGACCAAAATATGAAGCAAAAATCTGGATGTTCTGCAAAAATTTGGACAGTTGACAGGCATTGCAAAATGAGTGTTAACATATGAGACTGTTAGATTATTTTTCTGATAGTGCACACTAAGTTCTTTATGGCTGTGAAAGCCATCAAAACACCTGGTATTTCTTCCATGTAACTAGTAATATATGGAGCAGATAAAGCTCCATGCACTACAAAGAATTACAATGGGGTTTCTGATCATTACCTTTAATCATGTGTTCTCGACATGGATGCCAAGATTCACCTCTTGAACTTCGCTCTTGAGGTGAATTTCTTGGTATCCGTGACTCAAACACATAATAAGCTGCTTATGACTGGTGACACAGTGCTAATCCTATATGTCATAACCCTATAAGGCAGAAACTATTCAGTAAATTGTCATTTTTGTAGCCTTATATATGGTGCTTGTATCACACTTAGACCAGTTGTAATTCACAGAAAGCAGCATAACAAACCAATTCTTTCTACTTTCTTAGTAAACTAGCTTTTGCGTTTTTTTCCTTTTGATAACTTTTTGTTTGTTACTTTGGATGTAGAGTCGTTATTTACTGTTATTCCTAATATAAGGGGAGTTGAAAGTATTAAAGAATATCTAGTGACTAAGAAGTGCTTCACTTTTGATAAGATTGATCTAATATGTGCTTTACTAGAAATTGTTTTAGAGAATAATGTTTTTGTATTTAATAATGACTATTTTTTACAGAAGATAGGCATAGCTATGGGCACAGCTTGTGCTAACAGCTACGCCAATCTGGCATTGTTGCAGTAGGAGGAGATGTGTGTTGTGCGTAATAATAGATATGCAGATTACTTACTATGGTACGTGAGATTTGTGGATGACATATTTCTCTTATGGAGTGGTTCAGAAGAACTTTTGCTGCAATTTATTGAGTATCTTGGTAACACTACATCCTTCCTTAAGTTTATGGCTAAATTCTCTAGGCAGCAGATTGATTTCCTAGATGTGATGGTAAAGAAAACAGGAAGGGGTTCTCTGAGAACAAGTTTATATAGGAAGCCAACTAGGAAGAACTCACTACTTTGTAAAAGTAGTATGCATCCTAGGCATGTGCCTAGGAATGTTTTGAAAGGTCAGATTTTGCGTATCATGAGGTTACATAATGAAGAGCAGTCCTTGATGGAAGCACTTAGTGACCTCAGTAGAGATTTTCTAGACAGAGGTTACTCAAAGAAAGAGATAGATGACTGTATTTCTCTACATTTAACAGAAAGAGTGATGAAGGATAGACCTTATTTCTCTGAACGACTAGTGGATGAGGATGCAACACCTGCTATGAATATTGAAAGGAATATCAGAGTGCCCATGACTTTTTCTAGTAATATTAATACTTATTGTGAAATTATCAAAAAGAATTGGAACATTTTGAAAACCTCTGAAGAGATAGGTAGAATTGTTAGTGATACCCCTTTGTTTTCTTTTAAAAACAACGTATCCATAAAGAGACAGCTCTGTTATAGGACAGGAATGAATAAGCCACTTGTTACTTCTCAGAGACAAGGAAGATATCCTTGTAGGAACTGCAGTGCTTGTAATTCTATACACATTGGACAATCATTTACACATATGCATAAAGTGATAGTGATGAAACATGCTTTTTATAATTGCTCCACAAGGAATGTAGTATATTACAGTTGCTGTATGGAATGTACAGAATTATATATAGGTAAAATGACCAGGTCCTTAAGGGAGCGTATTATGGAACACCTTGGAGATATTAGGAATAATAAGGAGCGTAATGCACTAGCAAGGCACACTAAGGAGCATGGCATGCACCATGCCTTTAGATTCTTAGTACTTGAGATAGTTAAAGAGAACTCGAGGAAAGGGGATACCAAGAATAAAACAGAATTAGCTGAGCTTAAGTGGATAGTACATTTTAATGCAGACATAGAAACCAGGTATTAATGATGCTGTATCTATTAAACCAGTAATATGCACACACACACTCCCCCACTGAGTACAGTGTTTTTTTTAATTTTTTAACTCATGTGTTTTTCATACTATGTGTATTTACGTATTGACAAGGTGACTAAGTGAAATTTAATGCCTTTTTAGTACTTTCTGGAGATATGCCTTTAAGCTGATTAATTATTTAATTGCTTAAGATTGGGCAGTCTTTTTAAATGCTTTGATACTGTTCTCTTTTATTTGAGTCTGAAGAAGCGACTGGAAAGTCATGAAAGAACTTACTCTTTTTGTTTAATTAAAGCTGTTTTACACCAAGCTGTAGTTGGTCCTCGTTGGTCTTTGGAGGAATATTGCTGTTTTACTTATACTTCTGCTCTTTTCCTGATAGTTCTTTTGCATTTTTTCCTTTGTTTGAATTTTTCTAGTTATTTTGTTTTAATTACTGACTATTAAGTGAAAAAAAGCACAGTAAATACTTTGGGCTGCAGCAGTATATAGAGTCAGAATAGCCATCATCATAAGATTTAATTTTTTTTTTTATGTTTAAGGCTATTAACTTCTGAAATACCCACCCAAGAAAAACTATTAAGAAGCAAACAAATCAAATGAAATAATTGTTCAAAGAGCTTTTTAAATACATTTATTTTTGAAGATTCATTTTATAGGGAATAAGCATAGTTATTTTTAATCAGTTGTACATGATCAATATTTTTGTTTTTATATAAAATTGTCTGCTTTGATTTGTTGTTTGAAAAACAAAATAACATTATTCTGGGACTGCAGAAATAAATACATTAAATCAACAGCATTTTTATTGCTATGAGGATATGTTTGCAGTAATAAGGTTAGACAAACAGACTTCCAATGTTCATCTGTGAGGACTTCATCCAGATAGCTAAACACATGGATTTAAAAGAATTGCTCATGTGTGGCTAAGGATGATTTTGACTAGGGTGACAAACATCCTAACAGTGAAACTCCTAGAGATTTTTTTGTCTGGGGGGGGGGGGTGGGGGGGTGATTCAGTATGTTTACCACTATCAGTATACCCCACTACAAAGGCCATATACTGATCATTCTTGTCTGCTTAATAGAATCTGAAGAGGCCACACTTCAGCTTTTTAGTTTTATGTGCTTGTTCTACCAAAAGACAGCAAGATACATACAGAGAAAATACAACATATACCTTTTATAGTAGTGTAGGTAGAAGGAAGACTTCATGAGGTTGGTTGTGGCCGTCATCCAAAAGGTAAGCAGTATAGCAAGGCTAACTGCTTATGCTTTTGTAGCCGGCTATTAGCTAAGCCCTGCTATCCTAATGGTGAAAAACAAACCGAAGGAAGAGCTGGAGAAATGCAGTATAATGTCATGCTTACCATACATCCCACTGGAATTGGAACTTGGAACTGTGATGCATAGGCCTTAACTTTGAAAAGAGGATGAAACAACAGGAACACATTTAATCTTAGCCAAGTGGCAAGCTTTTTGAGGGCATGGAGCAGTTAGCTTTATTGGACTGCAAGCCAATATAATGAAGCAAAGTTTTCTGGCACTGTCTTGGCTAAACAAAAAAGGGACTTAAGCCAGATACTGGTTATTATAATTGACACATGCAACTTCTAAAAAAAATATATCAAAATAGTTATTTCGGCAGACTTAATCACGTGTGAATCAAGAATTTATTATGACCTACTCACATGCACTTCGCAATTGGCAGACCTGAATTATAAAACATGTAACAGAACGTATTGTTTGTATGCATGTGTGTTTGTGTGTGTGTGTGTGTGTGTGTGTGTGTGTGTGTGTGTGTGTGTGTGTGTGTGTGTGTGTGTGTGTGTGTGTGTGTGTGTGTACTCAGGCTCAAACCCTTTACCTTGGGTACAGGGTAAAAAGAGCCTTTGTGCTAAGAGGTTGACAGCTGTGGTGAGAAGTGAGAAATTAATTCACTAAATGGTAGCCATTAAATTTCAGTCTTCCTATTTTTCAGGAAGCTGCTGATTTGGCATAGTGATATGTTGTTCTGACTGTAGTGCATAGGGTCCTGGGCTCAAAGCTTGCCACTGAAATGCATGGTAGTAACACAACATTTTATTCTAGAAACTTTACAAAATTATACAAGCAATGTTTAAAATGTGCCCCTGGTAAGTCCCTAGCCACCACCACTTGTGAGCTTTGTCCAGGTTTTTTGTGCTAAGATTTGAGAGCTATGGTGAGAAATGAGAACTGAATTTGTATTCCCTCATTATTGAATTCTTTTGTTCAGGTTTTTTGTGCTAAGAGTTTGAGAGTTTTAGTGAGAAGTGATAACTGAATTTGTATTCTCCCATTATTGGCTTTGTTCAGGTTTTTTGTGCTAAGAGGCTGAGAGCTATGGTGAGAAGTGAGAAATGAATTCACTAACTAATATCCATTAAGTTTCAGACTTACTATTTTTCCACAAGCTGCTGATTTGGCATAGTGGTATGTTGTTCTTACTGTAGTGCATAAGGTCCTGAGTTCAAAACTTGCCAGAGAAATACATGGTGATAACACAACATTTTATTCTAGCAACTTTACAAAATTATACAAGCAATGTTTAAAATGTGTCCCTGGTTTCTGACCTTTTGACCCCCCCCCCAAAAAAAAATGAAATTGAGAATAAGTGTGAGACGCTGTGCAAGATGCCTTTTGCTTACACTACTGTCATTCTATTTATAGTGTGGGTGTGGAAGTAGATTTTTATGATGGAAATGTTCTGAATTGGGCAGTTTTGTCATTATTGGTTCATGCATTTTGTTTCATTGCCTACAGTACAGCATCCTACTGGAAAAATGTTCAAACAATAAATTTAAAATGTGCTCTGCCTAACAAGTGTGTTGTATTATACAAAGAATATAATTTAATAAAGTCAGGAAGGTGTATCAAAGAAAAGAACACATGTATGTTTCTTGTTTTGTGTGCAAGAGGCCAATGATTTGAAAACAGCCCAAGGCAATCTTTATCCATCACTGGCCAGATGCATTTTCTTTGGATGTGGTGTGGGTTTCAATGCTGTTTCAAAGAATGTGAGTTTCAAGGGCAGAGAAGTTTTAATGCCAAGCCTATTTTCATTGTGAGACAGTATTGCTTTGTTTACCAGATGTCTATTAGTGTTTCTGCATTGTTGTCCTGTAAAATGAAAAAATAAAATCCAAATAATCATTGTAGAAGTAAAGCAGTACGCATACATTAGCGTTTATGGTACATCGGGCAAAATAGCCAGGTAATAGGACATTGGAATGGCTGCAGGGGGACTTTAGTGCCATATTTTGGTTGTCTGTTCTTCAGTTTGCATTTGAAAGTTGGTATCACACAATTCCATTGGAGTGGGTGGGGTTATGTAATTATGTATGCAAATTATATGTTAATCCGTGTACAGATTTGTACCTATTTTTCATGGGCCTTGCCCAGATTTTTGATGTTTCCAGGTTGAGAGGTATGACTGCTAGTATGGAAAACACTTTTGCATTAACAGTCTTTGGTGCTATATCTTTTAGTTTAAGTAGAATTAAACCTTTCACACAGACTGCATCAAAGTGCTTTTTTAAAGCAACACATATTCACACCCAACCATTATTTTTAATTACTGGGATCATTGGAGTACACCACTCATTTGATTCAGTTATATTTTTAATTATGTCAAGACTTTGCATTTGTTTAAATTGTGTTTCAGCTTTGGACAGCATTGGAAATTACACCCTCCTGTGTGTGGTTAAAGCATATAGAACAGCATTTCATTATATAATTAATTTTTACTAATTTTTACTGTTTCACTAGTAAGCATACACACTTCACCAATTGCATCAGCACTGACTTCATTTACCCTGGCAAGCCCATTTCATATGCCAGTTTTCTGATGAGCAGATTATTTATGTATGACCATCCAGATCATAAACCCAGAACTCAAATTTGTACCAATTTCAATCAGACATGGCTAGAAATCTACAAATGTACTTAAGTTAGTCAGCAGGACTATGAAGTTTAGTTTCTGAGTCATACACCTGCAGATGCTTTAAGAATCTGCGGTATGTAGCATGTGATTTCACATTAACATTGGCTCCCGTATCAATCTTAAAAACTCACCTGAGTTCCATGAATTTGAATTTTAACTTACTAGTCTGCTTCTATATCTGACACAGTAGCCACTTAATCCAATAAAATGCTTTCTGAACATTATTTTCAGCCTCACTTTCTGTGGTTACTATTTTAATCAACATTGTGTTACAAATTATAACAAGATGACTCACTTTCTTCCATCTCTTACACCCTCTGCAATATCCAGCACTCGGCTCTGACTCAGTATTTTTATTTGTTATTTATTTATTTATTTATTTATTTATTTGACATCTGTTAACCAGGTTGGTTCAACTTGAGCCAGAGGCCAATTTCCAGTGGAGACCCGAGGAGAAAAGCTCCAGGGTATTTACAATACATAAATTCACAATGAATTAGAATGCTATATTCAAGTTAAGCATAGTAGTTTGAGTGAAAATAGTACAACAACAAAGACACAGGAACAAAAAGGATTAAGCATCAGCAAAAAACACAGTTCACAAAAGAAAATTATAATTTAAAGAAAGTGGCATAATTGACTGTGTACAGTAAGTATTTACAAACTGAGACAAGGAAAGTACAAGACAGAGGTGGAAGGAGTTAAATGACCTGTATTTGTTTCAATAACCATAGAATGCACTACAAAAAGTACTAAAATAAACATACAAAAAAAAAATCACACTGTAAATAAATGCTATGAATAGTGTGCATAGACTACAATATATACAAAGAAAATTGCACTGTTTAGAAATGCTGAGGATACTGAGAATGTGACAATTACCAGTAAAGAAAAGCTAACTATCATGGAGGATAGAAGGGATGGGTAGCTGTGAAGTTGTTATAGATGTACAGAACTGGGGGTTGAAAGATGTGAGGTAAGGTTAGAAAGGATGGGAGGGTTTAGGTAGGTTCCTGGCAGGGACAGATCCTAGAGTTTAAGAGGAAGAGTTCTAGTTGCTTTTTGAATTGAGTAATATTTGAGGAGTTCCTAATGTAGTTATGAAGTTTGTTCCAGGCTAGAGACACATTATAGCTGTATAGAAGTTTTTGTTGGGTTTATGTATGTCAAGGAGTTATTTGTCAGAGCTTCTGAGAGATCTGGTGGTTATGTTGAAGGAAATAAGTGCAGGCAGGGAGGGGCAAGCAGTGGGTTTGTAAAGGATGGAGTGGGTGATTTGTAGTTGTGCTATAAGAAGTTGGTGGGGGAATTCTAGCCATTGCAGTAGTTTTAATGCCATGCAGTGGTGAGATCTGTAAGGCTGGTTTGTTGCAAATCTGGTGATTTTATTATAAGTTTGTCCTGGTTATGAGATTAAAGTGGATTATAGGTTTGTGAGGATGGGAACGGCATAAAGAAGGCCTGGATGCAGGAAAGCTCTGGCTAGGGATAGTTTAGCTTCAGGAGTAAGGTGTTTTTTGTTTCAATACAGTAATCCTAATTTTTGATGTGTCTTTTTGATACACTGATAAATATGCTGGTCAAATTTAAGTTGATCATATATTATGGTGTCGAGGAGTTTTGTATGTGGGTCAGCTTTGATGATAGTGTTATCTAGGGAGGAGATGGAAAAGGAAGATTTACAGTCTGAGAGTGATTTAGATAGGAAGAGTAAGAGTTTAGTTGTTTTAGGATTTAAAATTATGCATACTTCTGATCAAAGTAAGAGTGTGATAACAACCGCACCTTGCACATTTGTTAGACTTAGACTCACTCTGCTTCTGCTAGGCTCTCTTACTTTGATTAGAAGTATGCCTCCTTTTAAACCAGCCATTGACTTTGCATTTTATCTCACATGTGCTTGTCATGCTCAAATTATTATTGTGTCCTTTAAAGGAAAACTGCACCCAAAAATTTAAAAAATATATGTTTTTCAGAAAATTTTGAACTATTTTGCATCACTAATGCATTTGTATCAAAGTAAATGGTTACTGTTATTTTCTAAATTATTATACTCCAAAATGATCTGAAGGGGGCTGCCATGGCTAGCATTAATTTGTTTTACAATCAATGCCTTCACCTTCCTGATGTCATGTTACATGGACAGAAAGAAATCCTTAAGATGAGGAATCATTTACTGTAGTTTTCTCTCTCATCAGTTGACAACACTGTCTTGATTACTTACTTTTCACTGACAGCATCAATCTCCATTTTTAATTACTTTGTTTTCTTTGATTTTCATTAGTAGCCATCATTGTTGCAGCTTTTTGAATTATATGCTTGAAAATGGAGCTGAGTTCATTGTTCTTTTCAAAGTAACAACTGCAGTTCAGTGTTCAAGTGTGGGAAATCTGACTCCTGTGATTAATTGGTGTTACTTAGGTTGAGATGGTTTGGGTTGCATTCACAGTTTTAAATACTGTAGCCAGTATTAAAGTCTTTGATGTTAATCTTCTTTCCCAACTTCAGAAGAAACATGCACTTTTGCAGAAATTACAGTGTCATAATTCTCAACCTCTTAGAGCAAAAAAGCTAGACAAAGCCATAAATAAAAGGCCCAAAACAGGGACATTTTTAAAATATTGCTCTTACAAACTTAGAAAGTTAATGGAATAAAAGGTTTTACATTAACATGAAGTTTCTGAATGGCATGAAGTCTGCAACTCAAATATCTGCAATTATTTTTTAACTTTAATCTTTAATGATTTGCCTTTAATTTGCCAGAAAACTACATTTTTTTAAATGGACCAGAAGCATAGCTAGTTCAACCAGCATCCTGGGCAGCTCTCCACTCCCCCAGTCCTCAAGTGAAGAGCAAAAAAAAAAAAAAAAGAAAACAGTTCACTGAAATCATCCATATTTTGTAAGCAATTGGCTTATTACAGTTAACTCTAAGATATTCCCCTCCTCAGAGCAAAAATGAGCATTTTTCCATTGACAAACCAACCAGGTGGCCAGATAAATGACACTCCCGCATCTATCCTGCCTCAGCCATTCAGGACCTGTTTATGTGCACTGCCTGCAACCTTCCCTTCATCAACACTGCTTTAGTTAAAAAAATTCTCCTTTTTAAACTGTAGCAGCAAACTACTTGCTACAAAATATAGCAAACCATTGCTACAGTTTATTTCTTGCCTGCACGGAGCGCTATGGCTCTCATGTTTTAGTAAAGAAAAATCTTCTTTTTAAACTGTAGCAATCTGCTTATTGCAAATGTAACAAACAGTTGCTACAGTTTATGCCTTGACTGCACAGAGAGCTGCAGCACTCAGAATTTAGTTAAAGCAAAAAAGATTTATTTTGTTGTTTTACTTTTCAACTGTAGCAAACTGCTTGCTACAATATAGCAAGCAGTTGCTACAGTTTAGACCACACACAGAGTGTTACAACTCTCAGGTTAGATGACAAATGCAATACTGGCTTTTAAAAGCTTGTACTGCATTAACAAAAGATCAGGATCGGTTGGTCATGTCCCTTAACACTTTGCCCCTAGGGCAGTTGCTCCTCTTGACCCACCCTAACTATGCTACTATGATTGCCTCTACCTCATGTCTCATAGAATGCAACAAAGTATTTACTTGTATATCATATGTTTATCTTAGCTGCGGTGGTGCAGCGGTAGCATTGTTGCCTCACAGCAAGAGGTTCTCCAATTCGATTCTCAGCTGGAGCGCCTTCTGTGTGGAGTCTGCATGTCCTCCCCACGGTCGAGTGGCGTTCAAAAGACATGCGTAGAATGGGCATGCCTTCTTTGAAGGTTGGGCATCGAGCCGGCACCTCGGCACCCGTAAAAAAAAATCTACTGCCAATTATTAGTGGACCGGAGTTCCACTGTGGCGACCCCTAACCGGGAAAAGCTGAAAGAAGAACAACATCATATGTTTATCTTATTTGGTCACTGTATGAAAACTGAAAACTGTATGAAATCATAAAAACCTCTGTCATCAAGACAGGGCAGCATCTCCTCATGGGGTTGGGAAGTCAAATGGCTTTGGTGGGTTATATTTTTATTATCATGAAGAAAAAAATTTTGCACTGAACGGTTTAATTTCAACAAAACGATGACTCTGTAAAGTAAAACAGCTTTTTACCAGTAAAATAATAAATTCCGAGGCTGACAGATTAATTTGGGTGCATTGGTATGGCCTTGTAACTATACTGGCATTTTTCAGTTTTACTTCATTGATACGATCCCAGTTTTGACATTCTGTTGGGTTGCACACTAATGATTACCAAGTGATTTTTATTGGTAGTTTCAGAAAAGTTACTATACACCATAATTTTAGCCAAAGAAGTAACTTTTGTTCTGTACAACATGGCACTTCACCACAATGACAAAATAATAATAACAGTAATCTCAAACACATTGGCACTAGGTATAGAAATGCAATGCATAATAGGATTCATACACTCTTATAATGACAATCTCATACAATAGTCTTAAAATGGAAATACCTGAAGTTCATCTTTACAGTATATACAAGTACCCTAGCAGCTTTATTGCATGTATCATCACAACTGGGAAGCATATCTATGATAAAAGGAACGATCTGCCAGCAGTAAGGTAAGACTGCAACAATGAGCTGCCTTAATAATACACATTCATGTGAGAAATGATGCAGGAATTGTCTGAGGATTTTGTTGTATGAAGTTTGCTGGAAATATTTCAAACCTATTACTTTATCAGAGGAAAAAAATGGACTTGAAGGATTATGCACTCATTTCTGGGAAGGTAAAGGTAATGTGACACAATGTTAATGGCCTCGGGATCCCTGACTCTGCTATGATGGCTGACTGTTACTGTAGGGAACAGTAAACATGGTGACTAATTCAAGAAAAGACATGGGTGCACAACTGGTGTTCTCTGTGCTGAGAAATTGATATATAGAGTACTCCACGCTAGGAGGAGGAGGAGGAGGGAGGGGCCGGATGTCAGTAAACAGTGAGTTTGATCTAATTAAAAATCACATGTCTGAATTACTAACAGAGACCTGCTTGTGATGCATCACAGTCATAATATTAAAGTGAACAATGCTACCAGTAATGTTAGGGATGATCTTGCGGTATAGTCACATAAACTAAAAAATATAACTGATGTTTCATTCTGTTTTTAAAACATTGATTCAGGAATGAGTGTTGCTTGTCAACTACCCCTTTTACAAGCAGACTAGAAGTGATTGCACTACAGTCAGTTAAACTACACTTGATACTGCTTTGCACGTAAATGTGTTTCCTCACGGGTGCACTGACTGCTGCCCTTCATGCAGATGTGATGAGAAAAGTGATCAGTCAATTTTAATTACCTGGCAATTACCTGCTATGTAAGGATTGTAACAGAAGTAGGCTCATGAGCAGATAAAAGTAATGGAATCAACAAAGCTTATCTAATTCTGTGCACCTATTTATTTAACAACAAATTTTATTGTCCTTTTGTCCTTGATGTTTTGAACTGTTGTTTGCATTTTTTTCTATCCACATTTCAATAGCCCAATGTAGCTTAACAGACCTGCTTTTTATCCTAAGCTGGTTTATATTTTCCGTATCCTTTCTGTGGAGCAATGTTTTTAGAAACGTCCTGTTTTGCTAATAGCTTCATTAAGTTTTGCCAGTGTACCAGTACTTTGAATCTTATATCACAGCATACTGTGCTCAGTTATAATCATTTATGGCAGTTGAATATTTATGTTGAACCACCCTTTTGCCAAAAACAATGACCTGCTAATCCTTCAACATAACATATCCCTTTCTTTTGCTTTATCTCCCTGAATGGCATACTTGGCTTCCTCACCACTGTGCTACCTCAGGCCAACTCCAAGCACAGCCACCTGAAGTACTCTCTGCATTTCAGCTGTCATTGTTCCTGTGATCTATACAGTGATTATCACCAGGGCATCAGACAAAATATAAATACAGTAGAGAGTTGATTATCTGAACTAACTGGGACCTAGGGTAGTTCAGATAATTAAACTGTTTGGATAATCAAACATATAATTGAACTGGATAATAAAATAAGACTTTATGATTTTTCCTAACCCAAAACTTTGGAAGGCTGGGTTCAGATAAGTGAAGTTTCAAATAATCGACATTCGAATAATTAGCTCTCTTCTGTAAAGTTGCTTGTTTGATATGGCCAGGCTAGATCCATAGCAAATCCAAAGCACAAATAGGAATATGACCCACCAGGGAGTGGGTGAATGGGGGGTTGGAGGTTGCGGGTTGGAAGTAGGGAAGTACAAGTCTGTATGGTCATGACATATAATAAAATGTCTCAGACCAATGTGCAAAGGACTCTCATCAATGCATCTTAGCAAAATGTTGCTGTATAATGTTTTCATCATGCTGGTTTTCAAGATTCAAGACTGCAATTTATTTTAAATTAGTCATTAATCCAAGATATTCTAACAGTTATATGCATATATAGGTGTGTCTGTGTGTCTGTGTGTGTGTGTGTGTGTGTGTGTGTGTGTGTGTGTGTGTGTGTGTGTGTGTGTGTGTGTGTGTGTGTGTGTGTGTGTGTGTGTGTGTGTGTGTGTGTGTGTGTCTGTGTGTGTGTGTCTGTGTGTGTGTGTGTGTGTGTGTGTCTGTGTGTGTGTGTGTGTGTGTGTGTGTGTGTGTGTGTGTTTTAATTTTCCTCTTTTCCCTCTCCATTTTATTTTTCAAGTTATTTTATAGGAAACCCTTAGGGTAAAACATTTCACTCTTATTTTCAATGCATGACTTGTACTTATAATCTAGTTATATGTTGTTTTGGAGTTCCAAACTGACATGGTACAATTTTTTATTGTTACTTATTTTTATTTACTTATTTATTGTTTGTTATTTTCTGTCAGATTTGTAACTCTTTCTTAGGGATTAGCTTTGCCTCTTGTTCTGCCGGTTTAATGGCATTATTTCAAAGTGACGCTTATTTTAATTTTAGTATTATTGACACATTTTATCAATCTTGTGGGGGGCATTTGTCAATGTATGGTCATATAACTACTGCTATGTCTACCTTTCCTTGGCTGTAACCTTGGTCATTTTAGTAACTGTATCTACCTGAATCTCTGTACTCCTAGGACTTGTTTTATGATCTTGGAAAAATAAATTTTTCTCAGGTTTGGTAATGGGTCTTACACTCATCATATCAAGACCACCATCATCTACATATGGGGATAGCTGATTCTAGGGGTGTTTGAGGTTGCCAGGAAGTGCTATCTGTCGGAATGGAAGGTGTGTTGAGGGGTTCGTTGGCAGAGTGGCCACTGCATGGAACAGGCTGGTAAAATGGAACAGGACAAATATTGGTTTGGATATTTTAAAAACAGCCTGGAAACATACCACATGAACTAGTGAATGGTTTTCTGGCAAAACTAGGTGGGCATTGTTGCCTGTGCTTGAAGTACTCTTATTTGTGTGTATGTAAGAATGGAAATATAACAAATAAGAAACTAGAAGGATCTCATAATTTAAAGTCTATGGCCTGTATAAACATACTTGGAAGGAGCTAATAATAAGAATAAGCATTACAGCTTGTGGTCTCTCAAATAACTAAGCAACAGCTAAGAAAAAAAAAAAAAAAAAAAAAAAAAAAAACCGCATGATTTCATGATTTTAGTAAATCTAGACATAAAATATATAATCTTCATATAAGATGAAGCAGTCTGCTGAATGTAGATATTAAAGACAGGATTTAATTTTGGGCCTGTGTATAATAACACTACTGTCTTAATTTGTCATAAATGACATACACTACATTGAACATCAAGGGGAAGCATTGTGATTTTCTTATATAAGTAAATATGCATAAAAAGTTATGTAATTGCTTTCATTTGAATTGTAGTTTTTGTAACCTGTTGTGACCATATATAATACTTAAGTGGTTAGCAAAGTAGCTAATGTTTTATACATGACATCAAAGTGACAAAGTTGTTCAAGAGAAACAATAGAAGCCTGAACTTGAAAAGCCACCGAATGTAACAATCATATTCTGAACAATAGTATTAAATTGACAATAGACACAACATGGACTTGTGTATAATAACACTACTGTTTTAACTTGTCATAAATGATGTACACTATATTGAACATCAAGGGGAAGCATGATGATTTTCTCATAAAAGTAAATGTGCATAACAGGTCATATAATTTAACTTGAATTGTGGTTTTGTAACCCATCTTGACCATACATAATACTTAAGCTGTTACCAAGGTAACTAATGTTTTATACATGACATCAAACTGACAATGTTGTTCAAGGGAAGCAATAGAAGCCTGAACTAGGAATGTCACAGAATGCAACAATCACAATCTGAACAAATAGTATTAAATTGACAATAATCACTCAGGTTAACCTTTGCTGATTATACAAAATAGAATGTTGCCATTTAAATCTAAAAACTTTCAGTATATGCCATAAAATGACAATTTATGAATATGGAAAGGGAATTTAGTAAGTGAATTTGAAAGCCGTGGTGGTGCAGTGGTAGCGTTGTCGCCTCACAGCAAGAGGTTCTCTCATTCGATTCTCGGCTGGAGTGCCTTCTGTGTGGAGTCTGCATGTCCTCCCCATGGTCGAGTGGCATTTGAAAGACATGCATAGAATGGGCATGCCTTCGTTGAAGGTTGGGCATTGAGTTGGCACCTCGGCACCATAAAAATCTACTGCCAATCATTAGCAGACCAGAGTTCCGCTGTGGTGACCCCTAACTGGGAAAAGCCGAAAGAAGAACAAAAAAAATCACAGTAAGTGAATTTGTTGTTTTTAACCTATAATTTCACTCATTTTATACTAAGAAATGACAGCTATGCAAATCCTTATGTGTAGGAAATGGAGGGAAGAGGGATGCACTGATAATTAAATGCACTAACTTTCATCAATGTTCACACAAAACAAACTTGATACTTTAAGTAAGTCATCAACAAACAAAGTGATTACTTAAATGCTGGCAAACAATGAAATATAACTTCTGAAATATCCAGTAAAATACATTGTATTATAAACATTAGGTATAAATATTATTGCCATCTATTTATATTAAGTAATACATTTTGAACGACTTCATCAATAAGGGTGAATATGTTAAATAACTGTGTGCTATAATTTTTTACTGAGGTTTTATATATGATACATCCTACTTACTATGATTGAATTGCTTGTCATCTATTTTTCATGTAAATATTATTAGCTTATACAATAAGTAGACATTTATATTGCATTAGAATTCTGTCTAATCTACAATAGTACTCTGTTCAAAATAATATAAATATTGCTTATTCTTATTACAAATATTCTCCATATGATAATTCAATTTATGGAGCTCAGATGTTCTGGATTGTCAAGGTATGAGTGATAATCTGATGGATTTACGTTTATCCATCAGATTAGGAATGAATTTCATTCCATGGCTAGTGTGGATCTTAGTTTTGTTAATATTTATTAATTTAAATGTATTTTACAAAAACATTTTTAGTATGCCTGACCAAAACATTACTTTATTGGTAAACACTCAAAGTATAAAATTGATATTTTTTTAAAAGCTCAAACATATACTTTATAGTTATCAGAGGAAAATGTTTAATAGTCAGAATAAAACAAAAAATACATAGTCTAAATAACCTAAGATGGATTTAACTTTATTATCTTTAAATACTAATGGCTTAAACAATCCTAGCAAGAGATCAAATCTACTGAAATATTAAAAACTGAACAAAGCACAAATTGTCTTCCTTCAAGAAACTCATTTCAAAACAAATAACAATTACAAATCTAATCATAAGAAACATATGATACTGGCATAATCCACTTATAAGAAAAAGACAAAAGGGGTAACAATTTTATGGAAAACAAATGTGATTAACCCCAAAATCATTTATAAGTATGAAGATAAAGAAGGCCTTATGGCATTAGTAATAATTAAATATAATAACAGAATATGGACCCTAGCCAGGCTATACTGGTCCCCAGGCATTGGAACAGGAACTGTTAAAAACACTTGGATTTCATTTCCAATAAGTATAAAGGCAACTTAATATTAGGAGGAGATTTTAACCGTATAGTTGATATTTCTGAAACTACAAATAAAAGACTGCTGCATACATTAGATGTATCAAAAGCTTTAAACAAGTGGGTAGAAGCATTTCATCTTGTAGATACTTTCAATTTTAAAGAAGATAAATCACAGATTTGGTACCCAAACTAGAATAGATAAAATATTTGCTGCCCATGACTTACACTCTAAAATCATTAAGTTCTCAATCACTCCCTGCCCCTTTTCAGACCACAATTCATTGATACTAAAACTTCAAAATGGGTACAAACCATTAATCTTTAACACCAGAATTCCTGCATATGTAACTAAAATTAAAGAGTTCAAACCCTGGTTATTATCTGAATTACAGTACTTCTTAGATATTAATTACACCACAGAGATAAATAAAATAATGATATGGGACTCATTAAAAGCTTACATATATGGTAAAAACCCTAACTTGGTATAAAAAAATCAGAGAATGGGATTCTGAATTATTAGATCTACAATCCAAACTTTTGTCAGTAAAAGCTGAAAAAAATCAAAATCATTTGGAGATGAAGAAGAAAGTAGAAATATTAAACAATAAATACAACAAAATTCTAACACATGAAACTAGTTTAGCTTTAGAAAAACTAAAAATTAATACCTTGGCCACTTCTCCCAAATATCTACATAATGTATCCACAAGAATCAAAATACAATCAAAAGCTAATAACATTAAAATATCCTCCATGAAAAGAAAGGAAAAAATGTCTCAGATATAGGTGACATTCTTGATGCCTATAGAAAACACTATATGGAACATTTCCAAAAAGAAAATATAAATATTGATCAATTAAATCTAGATGAAAAATGTTCTAATATAAAAAAATACCAGAAAAATTAAAACTAGATCTGCAAGCACCCATATCCTACAAAGAAATTACAGATACAATAAAAAAGGGTAAAATAATAAATCTCTGGGTACAGATAGCATAATTATGGAAATATATAAACTTTTTCCTTCAAAGATAGTATCCCTCTTCCATAAAACTCTATTAGAAATTCAGCCACAAGCTTTAATACCACTCTCTTGGAGATATTCCTTAATTACACTAATCCTAAAGGAAAACAAATCCCCAAACCTCTGTACCTCATATAGACCTATATCATTATTAAATAATGACTATAAGATATTTATGACAATATTAACTAACAGAATGAAAATACCATTATCCAACACAATAAATAATGATCAAACTGGATTTATATATCATAGACACACACATGACAATATCAAAAGGATAATTTCTCTTATAGTTTATGTCAATAAAGAAAATAACAAAACACTTATAATTGGCTTAGATATAGAGAAAGCCTTTGATTCCCTAAATTTGGACTATTTATTTAAAATCCTAATGCTATTTGAACTTCCTGCATCCTTTGTTCATCTCCTAAAAATATATATATATATATATATATATATATACAAATAATTTAGCGTATGTCAAGTTAGGTCCTTTTACCTCTGAATCTATACATATAACAAAAGGCACTAAACAAGGATGTCCCATGTCACCGATTCTATTTGCTCTGGCTATTGAAATATTGGCAGATTCAATTCATAACAATATAAAAATCAAAGGAATAGATGTTTATGAACAATACAATTCTAAAGTAATGCTATTTGCTGATGACATATTACTAACATTATCTAATACAAAAGAGACATTAGAAGAATTAGATATATTCATTGACAAATTTCACATGACTTCAGGACTCCATTTCAAGAAATCAAAATCAAAATTTTTATTTTTAAATAAAAAAAACTGCAGACTAAGGGGATCACATCATAGGGAAATAAGAATCTACCTTAAAATATATAGAAATTGAGTTATGCAAGGATGATTATAGCAATAACCCACGCCTGGGTGTGGGTAATGCGGGATTTACCCATGGTTGGCGTGGTCGCCCTCGGGACCAAACAAAGACAACCATGGGTAAATCCCGCATTACCCACACCCAGAAGTGGGTTATTGCTATTATACTATGATATTATTTAAGAAAAGAAATAATTACTTTTCTTAAATAATGGCATTGTATAATGCTTCTTTGCTGCCCTTTTGCAGCTGGCTGGTACCTGTGGCAGTTCTGATGTACTGCGCATGCCTACGCAGTACATCAGAGCTGTGGCCAAAAGCAACGGAGAAAGCAAGATCTCTGTTGCTTTTTACTGTTTTGCTATGTTAAATGGGTTTAACATAGTGAGACAGCTTTAAAATAAGCAACGGAGATATCCGTTGCTTATTTTAAAGCTGTCTCGCTATGTTAAACCCATTTAACATAGCGAGACAGGTTTAAAAAAAAAAGCAATGGAGAAAGCAAGATCTCTGTTGCTTTTTACACACTGTGTCGCTATGTTAAAGGAGTTTAACATAGCGAGACAGCTTTAAAAAAAGCAACAGAGATCTCCGTTGCTTTTTTTAAACCTGTGCTGCTATGTTAAACTCTTTTAACATAGCGAGACAGTGTTTTAAAAGAGACTTATACTAATGGAAAAAGTCCGGGAGACCGGACCTTTTTCCATTAGTATAAGTCGATTTACAATGTGCACGCTGGCCAATCAGCATGCACGTTTTGGAATATTAATGGGGGGTCATGGTATAAAATGAATTAGTCAAAAAAAAAACTACAATAATATCAATACAATTAAAATCTCTGTGGAAAAATGAAACAAAATAATATTAACATTTGAATATAGACTACACTTAATAAAAATGGTTTTACTGCCCAAGATCCTATATATAGCTTTGGCAATACAACTGTTACCAGAAAGGAATAAATGCATGCCTAATACAATTTTTATGGTTTCCCAAAAGAAACAGAATAGCTTTAATACATCATATCAGACCATGGAAACAGGGAGGATTAATCTTTCCTGATATAGAAACATATATAAAAGCATAAATATCTAAAACAATCCCAGATTGGATAAGTCCAAATTACTCTGCAAATTGGAAAGAATTACTAACTGTCAAACCCACCTCCATAGACAGCACAAGGAACAAGAAACTAAGGGTAATGCTGCTAAATGCCAGAAGTCTTAACCTCAAGATGCATGCACTCGAAGCTCTCCTCAGTATGGAGAACATTGATATCTGTGCAGTGACAGAAACCTGGTTCAAGGCTCCAGAGAGCACCCCAGCACTACCAGGTTATACCTCATATCATGCTTTTCGGCCCCAAAACCCGGACCGAACCACAAAAGGAGGGGGAGTTTCCATATTTATCAAGGATATCCATACCTCCAGGTTAGTGGCAGTGCACGAAGTATTGGAGACCATCCATGTGCAACTGACAGTGGGCAAGACTGCTTTTCAGTTTATAGCATCCTACAGACCACCCGCTCAAAGTCAGGAATCCCACTCGGCTTTCCTGAAAACATTGGAGAACACTAAGATCTCTCCGAACACCATTATATTGGGCAACTTCAAATACCCAAACATAGACTGGGAGCATTACTCCAGCCCCAGCACCTTAGCCCAAAGGTTCCTGGAATTTATAAACTCAAATGCTATGGAACAACTAGTCACCACTCCCACAAGAGGGGAAAACATACTAGACCTGATCATTACCAACATGGGGACTCTATGCTCCATACTCCAGAAGTACTATATACCATAAACATCCACAGCACACGATAGTCACAAACAAGAAACTTTTAATGAAGCTTTCAGGTTTACACCCTTCATCAGCATACGCTGATGAAGGGTGTAAACCTGAAAGCTTCATTAAAAGTTTCTTGTTTGTGACTATCGTGTGCTGTGGACTCTATGCTCCATACCAGAAGTATATCCCTCATTGGTAAGATCAGACCATAAATTAATTTCACTGGATATCCACATCCCGACCCCACCCCCAGCCCAGAAAACCACAGTGAAAAACTTCTCAAAAGCGAACTTCACACTTCTCAAAACTGAAGTGGAATCCTTCAAGGCCCCAGGGCCAGTGGAAACTACGGCCCAAACTGCAGAATCCTATATAAACACATTCTACGGACATCTCCAGGAATGCATGGATCATACTATCCCAAACAAAATCAAGACCCAATCATCCAAAGGCAGGCGTCCAGTCTGGTGGACCCCAGCCATAAATAAACTGTACAACAGAAGGAGGAAGCTACTACATGATAGAGCAAAATCCCTAAAAGGGAAGGCATCTCTGATCAGTACTAGCAAAAAATTACGATCCCTCATAAAATCCTCCAAGGCCAGCTTCGAGAGAAAAATTGCACAGGACACTAAAGACAATCATAAGGCTTTTTTCAGTTATGTTAGGAACCTGGGATGCAACTCCCAGACTTGTTCTGAGTTGATTCTAAATGACAAAAAATACACTGAACCCACAGACATCGCCAATATCCTGGCAGACAGGTTCAGTGCAAACTCCCCCCCAAAGAGCAAGTATCTATCCCGGCAGAGTGCAGCCTCCCAAACATCTCTGATGCTCAGGTGAAGGCCGCCCTCTCCAAAGCAAAAAACACTGCTTCCATGGGACCAGATGGCGTCCCGGGTTGCATCCTACATGAACTCCAAGAAGAACTAATCCCTCAAGTAAAACTGCTGTACAATCTCAGCCTCACTACAGGATATGTGCCCAAAGAATGGCGTACAGCAACAGTGGTCCCACTCCACAAAGGTAGCGCCTCTGCGGACTCTGGAAACTATCGCCCCATAAGCCTGACTAGCCTAGTATGCAAGGCTATGGAGAGGATCATCATGGAACTCATAAACAAAGACATTGGGGACCTACAGACACTAGATCCTACCCAATTTGGCTTTGTCAAGGGCAGATCCTGCCTTTTGAACCTGGTCGACTTCTTCGAAACAGTCACCAAGGCCATAGATGAAGGAAAGGTAGTCCACACAGCCTATCTGGACCTTGCAAAGGCATTTGACACAATACCCCACTCGGGCATCATAGATAAGCTATCCAGCCTAAATATAAACCCCTATGTCACAAGATGGGTCACAAACTGGCTCAAAGACAGAACCCACAGAGTCAGAGTTGCTGGAGCCATGTCAGACTCGAAACCGGTCACAAGTGGCATCCCACAAGGTTCTGTCCTGGGACCTCTCTTGTTCAGTATTTACTTTTCTGAGGTACAGGCCAACGTGGGAGGACTATGGCTCACCAAGTTCGCAGATGACTGCAAACTGGGCGCCATAATCGACTCTCCAGCTGACACAAACATCCTTCAAAAGGTCTCGCAGAGACGGATAACTGGTGCCAGAGCCATGGTCTAAAGCTAAATGCCAAAAAGTGTATAGTCATACCCTTTGGCAAAAACAATGAGCCCACAAATTACCACATAGGTGGTAACCCATTAAGTACAGAGAAAGTAATTAGGGATCTGGGGACCCAAGTTGATAGCAATCTCTCCTTTGACAACCACATTGCCAAAGTGGTTAGAAAGACCTTCTACACAGCCCACCTCATCACGAAAGGATTCACATCTAGATCAAGAGAGGTAATCGTGCCCCTTTATTCATCCCTCATCAGGCCCATCATAGAATACAATGCCCCCTTTGGGATGTACCTTACCCGACACCTGCAGCAATTAGAAAGACCCCAAAAGTACCTCACCAGGAGGATCAAGGGACTCAAACAGATGCCATATGCTGCTCGGTTAAAAAAACTCCAGCTCTACTCAGTTGCATACCGCCTACTTCTAGGCGATCTATGCCTGACATATAAAGCTATGTCCAACCCAGAATTAATGGACATGCTCCACCTCAGTAAATCTAAATCCCTTAGAGCCACGCGCTCAAGGGACTTGAACCTCAGCACAGAAATAAAT
This sequence comes from Protopterus annectens, assembly GCF_019279795.1. Classification (NCBI taxonomy): domain Eukaryota; kingdom Metazoa; phylum Chordata; order Ceratodontiformes; family Protopteridae; genus Protopterus; species Protopterus annectens. The sequence continues at coordinate 825,153,279 of NC_056741.1, read as the reverse complement.
AGAACATGCTGGAGGGACAGATTCATAACCCAGAGGCTCCCTTCGCTCTGGAATAGAATTCCAATTCATGTTAGGCAGAGCACCTCACTGGCTCTCTTCAAGAAGAATCTTGATGAGTGGATGGGGGATCGTAGGTTTGTCCCCGGGATTACTTCCATGTCACTATTAGACAGAGGCACAGTAAACTAAACTTTAAAAAGGGCACAGTATACTCAAATCAAGGGGTGGCGCAAGCCAAACACAATTGGGCTAGGCTTATAAATGCCCCAGGGCAGATAGCCTAGTATGAACCTATGAAACCTATAATATCAATAAATTAATTTGATTTACAAAAAAAAATTCAAATAGATAAAAACAACTTGCCATGGCACATATGTATTAATATGCAATATAACATAACTAAACCCACTAAAACTCATATGATTAATTATTACATTGACTCATTTAGGAAAATTATTAATGCAAATACAGATTTAAAAATCTAGTTTGATCTTTTAACACCATTTATAGTTACACAGAACTTTCCACATAAAATATATAGAGAAATTATTAATTCCTGGGAACAGAAAGGAGTTGTTTGTTGGCTCCAATGTATCAAAGAACTAAAAGTTTTACATACGCAAGTAATAAAAACAACATACAAAATTTCACAACAGGACTGGCTAACTTTACAGAGTATTCTGTCATATTCACAAGATTTAAGTAGAATAATTAACAATTCTTAATTTAAAGAAATGCCTAAATTTGCAAAATACATATTTGAAACCATATATAATGGCTTTAACATGGGAAACAGTATTCAAAATTTTAGAAAATATTGATAATAAACTATAAAACAACACCCAAAACCTCATATTGGAAATATATAACAAAAGGACACTCAATACAGTTAACTGAAGATATTAAAACAAATATCTTATTATTGATAAAATATACATCCTTTAGACAATACTGGAAAGTTTTTAATTGAAAATGCTTGCACAGAGCATTCTTAACCCCAGACAGAATCAGTAAAATTAATTCTTCCATAAATGGAATAAGTTGGAGATATGAGCAAGTACACAGTGTAGATTGGAACCACATTTTCTTTGATTATGTTAAAATTAAGCCATTTTGGAATGGTATTAATAACTTTCTACAAGCTTTATTTAATGAATCATTTTATTGAACTAAAACTCTTGTATTATCATTGATTGACACTATACAATAATTGATCAGATACTCTGATAATGGATTGGACATACTTATAAAGTAACTGTATACATGAAGATCTGTTATAGTGTCAGGCTAATGTAAATAGTGCACATAGTTATTTAAGGTGTTATGTATAAATGCAATGGAACTCATTCAAAGTTCTTTGAAAAATACAAAACAATTTTGAGAAAAAAAAGATCAGGATCCTCAGCTATATTTAGGGCTAGAAAGGAGGATAAAATTACCATATTCATGTAAGTGAAGAAGATTTTGGCTTCCTGTCTTCTTAGTTCCTTACAGTAGTTGCCACCATAATGATGATGAATGAGCCAAAGGGTAGTGTCATGGCACTCAGATTCAAAAACTGTTTAGGGTGCCAGAGAGTTCACAAAGATTTCCATTTCATCTCAGAGGTATAGAGTTCTACCTTACTGATTATCAGTCCTCCTAACATAGTATTTGGATAGACCCAAGGATTGCATCTTTTGTAGCCATGATTCTTTTCCATTTTGGAAGGGGTGCTACTAACTCTATGGGGCAATCTAACAGTACATTATGAATTTTTTTTAAAAGCTCAAACATATACTTTATAGTTATCAGAAATTAAAATAATTGCCATTGTAGAATATTGTTGATGAATTAAATCATTGCATGAAATGAAAATATTGTTTAAATTGTTGTTGACTTGGTTTATTATTTTCATTGGGAAAATTTTGCTTCCTAGGAAGGGATCTGATGTTTCCAAACTGTAGAAGTGAAATATTTCTACTTCTGTATTGCATGCATTCATAAATGCTCACAAGAAAGTAATGTTTTCCAGCAAGACAAACTTGCAAATACCAGATATTTTTTGCCAAAAATGGACTACTAATTTATCACTGAATGAAAAATCCATGCTAAAATGTGTAGGACAAGCTTAAAGACTGGCATGCCCCCAGCTGCCCAGCAGCTGTTCTGCTTCTGTTTCCAGTTCTTTCTGACATCCACATCTGGTGTCTACTCCCCTGGATCAGAGAATATGGTGGCAATGAGCTAACATGGGTTTATCAGTGTGAGAAGTTACAAACTTCATGACACCCATGCAGATGGGAACTGAAAGTTCGACTGCTGAGTCCTATACTAAGGCACTGTACGAGCACATCCACTCATGCATGAATCGTGCCATCCCAAATAGAACCAAGCTGTTCTCCTCCAAAAAAGGAAGCCAATATGGTGGTCCCCTGCCATAAACAAACTTTACAACAAAAGGAAGAAACTGTTGCAGAAAAGAGGGAAAATCCCAGGATGCAAAAATCTCCCTTACCAGCCTCAGTAAGAAGCTGAGATTCCCTCATAAAATCCTCCAAAGCTAGTTATGAAAATAAAATTGCCAAATATTCCAAAGACAACCACAAGGCATTCTATAACTATGTCAAGAATCTAAATGGCAATGCTCAGATCTGCTCTGAGCTACAACAGAATGGTATTAAATATACTGATCCCAAGGATATTACCAATATCCTGGCAGATCGATTCAGGGCCAACTTCACCCCCCTCTCACCCCCTAAATGGCCCATCTCAATACCGGAAGATTACCAAATTCCAGTAATAATGGCCACACAGGTAAAAACGCACTCTCCAAAGCTAAGAATACAGCATCCATGGGACCAGATGACATCCCGAGCTGTGTACTACATGAACTACAAAATGAACTGACACCTCACCTAAGTGTCATGTTTAATCATTCCCTCACATCAGGCTTCATGCCCACTGAGTGGCGCACAGCTACAGTTATCCCACTCCACAAGGGGGGATCCACCTTGGATCCAGGGAACTACAGCCCCATCAGTCTGACGAGCCTGATCTGCTAGGCCATGGAATGTATTATCACGGGACTTATAAACAAAGACATTGGCAACCTTAAAACACTGGACCCCACCCAGTTTGGGTTCGTGAAGGGCTGATCTTGTCTCCTGAACCTGATTGACTTCTTTGAATCAGTATCCAGAGCCATGGACGAGGGTAAGACAGTCCACGCAGCCTATCTGGACCTCGCCAAGGCCTTTGACACCATCCCCCACTCTGGAATCATAGATAAACTTACTAAGCTGGGCATTAATCCCTATGTCACTCGACGGGTTACCAACTGGCTTACTGACAGAACCCACACTGTAAGAGTAGCTGACTCCAAATCCAGCTCCAGACAAGTGACAAGTGGAGTACCTCAGTGTTCAGTCCTGGGACCTCTCTTGTTTGGCATCTACTCCTCTGAAGTACAGGCCAACACTAAGGGACTCTGGCTAACAAAGTTTGCAGATGACTGCAAACTGGGAGCCATTATTGAATTCCCAAATGATGTCGATACTCTACAAAAAGGTCTTACAGAAACAGATGCTTGGTGCTAGAGCCATGGGCTCAAGCTCAATGCCAAGAAATGTATAGTTATCCCCTTTGGGAAAAAAACATGTACCCATGAATTACCACATAGGTGGCAGTACACTAAACACCGAAAGTGTAATAAGAGACTTAGGGACACAGGTGGACAGTGGTCTCACCTTCAATAACCACATCGCCACAACAGTCAGGAAATCCTTCTGTGTGGCACACCTCATCACTAAGGGCTTTTCCTCCAGAAAAAAGGAGGTAATTGTCCCACTGTACTCATCCCTTATTAGACCCATTATAGAATACAATGCCCCATTTGGCCTGTAACTCTCAAGACATCTGCAACAACTGGAAAGGCCACAGAAATACCTCACTAAAAGAATCACAGGCCTAAAGCAGATGACCTATGCAGACCACCTTAAAAAACTCCAGCTATACTCTGTCACATATCATCTACTCCGAGGCGATCTCTGCTTAACATACAAAGCCATGTCAAACCCAGAGCTGTTGGACATGCTACACTTAAAGAAATCCCAATCCCCTCAGAGCCACACACTCCAGGGATCTAAACCTTGTCATCACAATAAACAAAACATGCTGGAGGGATAGGTTCCTGACCCAGAGACTCCCCAGACTCTGGAATAGACTGCCCATACATGTCAAGCAGAGCGCCTCTTTGGCCCTCTTCAAAAGGAACCTTCATGATAGGATGGGAGAAAGGAAATTTACCCTGGGGATCATGTCAGTTGCCCTGCTAGACAGGGGTCCAGGGAAGTAAATAGTGTGGGAAGAAATAGCCAGGGAATTGTTATGGCTAGGTTTGTACAGGCCCCAGGGCCGATAGCCTAGTACCAACCTATGAACCTATGAACTTATGAGAAATTATTTGAGTAATGATAAATGTCACTCATGGATTTATTTGACCTGCTCATTGCAAGTCTAATCTAATCACCCAGTAGAAGTCAGAAAAAACATCTGTGGGCATATCACAGAAAACCGTACTGCAAAGAAAATAAAACACAGTAATCAACATTTCTGCAGCTCCTCAGTATGTCCCATGATGGGAATACTGCACTTATCACATTCCCTTAATTTACATTCTTACTCCAAGGCCACAGTATATCAGGGAAGGAGACACACTCTTCAGTACTGCAGCACAAGGTAGTTCCCGTTCCTTCAGGTACTATATCCTCAGAATTAACATATACAGGGCAGTGAAAGTAAGTGGACCTCATCCACTGCAAAACACTGATGGTACAATAACTTTGCTTCCTGCTTTTCTCAGTTTCTGTTATGAGTGCAGTAGTTCTTTGGCTATTTTACCTTCAGTGTGGGGTTTTGCATATTATAATACATAGTGAGATCTCTGTCAAGCATATTCACTAAATTCATTTTCACAATTTTCACCAATATCACCAGTATTGTATAACCTGATTTATTAATGGAAAAAGCAACAAAAACAACCTATGCTTTTTAGTTCTTTCCCAATCTAAACAAATCTTTCATCGAGTTATTAAAAAAAAAAAAAACGTCTAGATAGTAAATGACATGACAGAAATATTCACAGGTTTGCAGGTGCTTACTAAGCTATAGATCCATAAGGATCTATAGAAGCCTAGCCATACATTCCCATGACATTTTAAACCCTTATATTTTAAGTACAGATGACTTAGAGATGAGCAGCACATTTACATTTTGTCCCAATCCATGTGGGATAATGGTACTAAACCCGGGATAAATGTATGGTTAGACATTCATTCATCCAGATTATGTGTAAATATTGTAAGAGAAGTACTTTGCTTTATGTGGACAACAAGATGATTCCAAAGAAGAGGCATACCCTGTGATACATATCTATCATTCCAACATGTTCGACTTATGTTGCAAAAGAGATTTAGATCTCTTGAGGTAAAGGGATTTGAGACACATACCCTTGACAAAAGAGACCCCTGCATTACCCAGCTGTACGAACTGAGAAGCTCATTTAAGTACTTGAAAACTGAACATTTAGTACCTTTGAGGTTTTCAAAATACAGTTGCCTTACAATTAAACTATATGGTATGCCTTGCATTATATATGCTTCTTTGCACCCTTACAGATGAATAACAGAACAGTACAGTGAAACATTTTAATTGCACTATGCCTTTTCCTCACAGAGTTACATTCCTTCATTCATTGATAATTCTTGTTGAGAATTCAAATGCAGACTGCAACACTGCACTGGAGCACCACAGGGAGCAGTATGATATTTCACCATGCTGCTGCATGCAGTTTTCAGATACTCTACAGCCATAGCTTTCAACCTCTTAGTGTAAGAAATCTGAACAAAACCATAAATATTGGGGGGACAAAGGCCCACAAATAGGGACAAGTCTAAAATATTGCTCTTATAAACTTAAACAGTTGATTGCATAACAGGTTTTGCATTAGGGTGAAATTTCTGAAGATTATGAAGTCAAATGTCTGTCATTATTTTTTGACTTCAGTCCTCAGTGATTTGCCAGAAAACCAAAAATTTTATATGAAACAGACCAAAATATCTGGATATTCTGTGAAAATTTGAACAGTTGAGAGGCATGTCTACAGCTATGTAGCTCATTGACGATAAGTACAGCTGCTCTACAGCATATGTTAGGATGGCCTTAAACAATTTAAGAGTATGTTATAAACAGCAAATACTGCATACAGACTCTCTGTTATACATCTTTGTTTGTTTGTTTGTTCAGTTAAGTATTCAATAACCAAGTTAGTGCACCTGCCAAGCGACCCAACTTAGCAATGATATGGGCCAGAAGGCATACAAATATGTTTGTCTTTCGGCTTTTCCCAGTTAGGGGTCTCCACAGCGGAACTCCGGTCCGCTAATGATTGGCAGTAGATTTTCATGAACGCCGAGGTGCCAGCTCAACGTCCAACCTTCAAAGAAGGCACGCCTATTTACGCATGTCTTTTCAAACGCCACCCAACCGCGAGGAGGACATTTAGACTCCACACAGAAAGCACTCCCCGCACTCCAGCCGAGAATCGAACGGGAGAGCCTCTTGCTGTGAGGCAACAACACTACCGCTGCACCACCGTGGCATAGAAGGTATACAAATATGTATATAACAAAAATAGTAAGTAAATAACAAATGTATCTATAACTGAAGTCGCAATGCATGCTGAAACATTACAAACAGCCAATCAAAAATACTCTGGCAAAAATATTGTTATAACAAGAATTTTGTAAAAAGGATATAGTGTAAACATTTTCAAAAATTATGAAGGAGCATAATATTTACAAATACATGCAGTTGTCAAAATCCAGCAATACAGTAAAATAACTCTTGTAATTGAAAATGCTTCAAATAGAGCAGCCAGACACAGTAATCTAAGGAGGGGTACAGAAGCAGTGGTATCAAATTTCATCAAAAATGTCTGTTTGAAAGAGAAGGTGGCAGAATGCAACTCTTTGGGGGAGTGTTTGTTGTTCCTTAAGACAGGAGCTAGTTTATGGAATACTCAGATAACAAGCCTTTTAACTTTTTAAAAAAAAAGTTAAAATATCTTTGAAGATATGCCTCTCAAACAAATTGTTCTGTGCTTCTAATAGGCCTATTATCCAGACCCCATCTTATTCTTAATCTTATCCCATCTATAATTTACAATCAAAATGAAAGCATACCAATGAATTTAACACTACTGTCCTTTTACTATCCCTGCTACTAATTCTACACTTTACTTATTTTAGTAAATAATTTGTAGCACATCCACACTTGATCATAGTTGAATACTATGCTAACTTTCTTAAAGGGACATTTTAAAACTAGCCAATATCCTGAGGTCATAATCAACCCCTGTACCTTGCATCTATGAGTTAAAACCTTAACCCACCAAATTGCTGATTAGAATATGCTAATCCTGTGACATCCCTGAACTTGTATGGTTCAGTTTGGTAAGCCTGCTATCACACATTAGTATTAGGTAGTACAGAACTTGCTGCATGGAGACAGAAAAGCAGAAAAAGGTAAACACCTTTTTCACTGTCAGGAAATACCTTTCCCATTTCTCAGCTATGTATTTCTAGTAGAAAAACTCTTAACTGTAAAGTTCATCACAATATCATAAGGAAGTTTAGCAATCTGTTCAGTACTGCAGACCTAATAACCATGCAAAAAGGTTTATGGATATCAGTTTTGCACACTGGGTCCTTCCTCTGTTTAGTAGTAGAGGCGTCAGATGAAATGAAAATAACAGAAATTCATTACATTACAGAGAATGAAGCATGGGAAACAAGTGTTAGTTTGTCCAAAAGTAAATTAACATCAAAACATTTTAAGTTCCATCTTGGCTGTACTTTCATTATAGCAGTTTTCTCTTTTTCTTTGGCTCAAATGCCAACAAAGGTGATGAACTGTGGACAGTTTTTATTATCAATCTGCTCAGGTAACATGTTTCTTAAAAATATGCTGTTAGCATGGCTTTACTATGAGTAATATTGTGTTATTTGGATGATACATGATTAATCTGTACTAAAGTATCTAAAACTTCTGGAGATCACATCCTTAAAACAATGACACTTGCAATGGTTGCAAAACACACACACACACACACACACACACACACACACACACACACACACACACACACACACACACACACACACACACACACACACACACTACTTTTTTCATATCATCATCTCTAAAAACACCTAATCTGAGATACAAAATCAAGGAAAAGGGAAAAGGTGGAAAATAAAATAAAAAGTCACAGTGAGCCATTGTGTGTGTGTGTGTGTGTGTTTTGCAACCATTGCAAGTGTCATTGTTTTAAAGATGTGATCTCCAGAGGTTTTAGATCCATTGAAATGTTGTCAAAGAAAGCTTCCTGTGTTACATTTCAAAACCACCTGTTCCAGGGTGTAAAAATCAGTAGGTTTCTGTCTCAGCACTGATATTGCATTTTAGCTATTCTAGACTCAATACAGTAACCTTTAACTACTGCGAATGCACATTCACTATAATCAGAAACATTATGCCCTATAAGGGACCCATGAGATATGCTAGCAGAGTACAGGTGGCCATTGTCAAGGATGAACAATTGCTGACACTAGTGCTCTGTTAACCATTTAACACTCAGTGTAATTTCCAATGAAGTTTTAATTTACATTACTATGGCAGGATTCCACAGACAATTGTAGGTAAGAGACTGCATACTGACTGTCTCCTGGTAACTCTCATGAGTTGCATCTCACACTTCAGATGTAGTTTTTAGGAATAATAACTCTGGAAACACATATTAGTTTCCCAGAGCATACAGATAGTTGTTTTCTGTGGTAACACTGTGAGGATGCAGGAAGGCCTAACATATAGGACATTTCTTAAAAACACCACGCACATATGTTAGTGTCACATCTTTTCTGGCTTCCTTTACATAACATCCATCATCATGGACAGCTGTGTGGTAACTTATGACCAACACATGTCTACTGGATTCACATCTATTTGTGTTCAGTTTTATATGAGGTAAACTATGGTAGTCCTTTAGTGCTGGCATTTTGTCTTGTTTCTTTACACTAGGGATCATTGTGACTTGTTTAAACTTGTGATAGTGTACCACTCCTAAAGTATGTCTGAAGGATTTTTCCAATGATGCTACAATGTTTATAGATTCATAGATAAGAACTCGGCTAGCTGTCTTTACAGGCCATATTAAGCCTATCCAGTTTCCCTTTTTGTGCTTGAAACAGCTCATTTGGTTGCAGAATGGCCTTACCTATCCGATGGTCAATAATTATATAGTACCCCTAATGAGAATAAGTGGGATCATACCAGAGATAATTTAAGGGGACCCATGCATAATCATTTAGGAGCTGCCTCTGTACATTAGTAGTAGAGGAGGCAGTCCTGGAGTGAATTTTATGTTTCCCATCCATAGATCTAAGATGCACTTAAATATTGACAGGGATGAACCTGGTTTTATGTGGATGGGGGGGGGGGGGTCTTCCCCAGAGCAGAGATAACTTCTGTGAGATGTACATGCCCTTCAAGCCATTTGATGTTGCAGAAGATGCTTAGATCTGTAGACTGAGTATTTCTGACGATATTTGACTTGCTGATGTGCAGTAAATTCATCAGTAATGGATCAGATGATGCTTTGTATTCCAGACACAGGTCATCTTTTAGCAGTCTGTAGAATACCGAGTACAGTGACTGGGCTTTGAGTCAGTCCACATAGGAAATGTTGTTTAGGCCTTGTATCCTTTTAGTAAGATATCTCTGTGGGCATTCCATTTGTTGCAAGTGTCTGAACTGATACATTTAGTGCCCTATCGAATATAAAATCTTCTTTTGAAAGCAAATGGTTCTCAATATTATCACAACATATGCCTCACACACACACACACACACACACACACACACACACACACACACACACACACACACACATGCACGCGCGTGCACGCATACACACATCTATATATAGATATAGATTGCTATATAGCCATTTATATATATATATATATATATATATATATATATATATATATATATATGTATATATATATATATATATATATATATATATATATATATATATATAATATATATCCATAAATTCTGTAATCCATCAGTTAGTCCTACAAAGATACAGTTCTCACCAATGCTACTCCATTCTATCATGTATTCAAAAACACTTTCAAGCATAATTTTTTATGGCTTTAGAAATGTCTGCAAACTTACATTTTCCACTTACTCTACTCCATTCTATTTACTCTAAAATTCCTTCAATTGCCATCTGATCATACTACACAACTGTCCAGATTTTCACAGAATGTCCAGAGTTTTGCCTCATACTTTTGTCTGTTCCTCATAAAATTTGAGTTTTCTGGAAAATTATTGAGGATTGAAGTCACTAAATAATGCAGGCATTTGAGTTTCAGACTTCATATCTTTCAGAAAATGCATGTCAATGGAAAACCTATTATTCTAGCAAATGTCTATGTTTATTAGAGCACTCTTCAAAATCCATCCCTTTTTTGGACCTTTCTCCCCACCCGCCCCACCTGGATTATTTTAGCCTTTGTCCAGATTCCTTGTGCTAAGACGTTGGGTGGTCTGCATCTAAAAGGTAAGGTCTATTCATTGTTCCGAGCTCTGCCTGTCCCTTTGTATCTGTTTAGAATCCCCAGTAAAAAGTGGAATGCTTTTGTATGTGTTTGTAGTCATTAATATAGGACAACCTCTTAGTTTTGGTTTTACACAGCAAATAATGCTTATTTCTACTTTGAAATAATGGCTTCTATTTTTATTTGGTTAAGCAGATGAAAAATAGCTTGAAATATTTTCTTTACAAGTGTGTTCTCAGTAATATGCAGAAATAACTCCATTGGTCTTCTTTGCACTCCATTAAATCTGTTTTCACTTTGAAACATGTTGCCCTTTTCATTTGTTTAACAGTCATGATGAACTTAAAATAATTCTAAAAAGGTCTTATGTAATATATGAAATTGCTTCACTTTGGTTTCACATAATTTGCCACTTCATCAAAATTTAATATGTTCACACTTTTCAGCATTCTAATTTTAACTTGCCCCTCTTAACACCATTACTCTGTATTGGCATTAGTATGATTTCTTATACTGTTATAAAGATGCATGTAACCTCAACCCCTCACCCTTCATTTGTCTACTGTGTGACCTTGAGCAGGAAAGACATTTAACCAGATTCTGTCTCCTGTTTGCCCCTAAATAGGGATTGTGTAGCCAGTGGGCCTACTTGGTTAACAACTGGGTAGTATAATAATCATAATAATAATAATAATAATAATAATAATAATAATAACAACAAATTATTATTATTATTGTTATTGTTATTGTTATTGTTATTATTATTGTTATTATTATTATTATTATTATTATTATTATAAGCACTCAGGTCACTCCAGAACAAGTACAAATACGACTCTATCATTGTCCATGTTGGTGTGAATGACCTCAGGTGTACCTCCCTGGACTACATGAAGAGAGACATGGAAGAGCTCTCTGATCATGTAGCCCAGGCCGTTATGACCCTGCCCCTGAGTAGCATCCTGCTCTCACCAAAAATGATGCCACAGTATATAGAAAAAAATGATCAATTTCAACAATTGGCTAAGTTTCTGGTGTCATTCAAAGGGGATCCAGTATCTGTCCACCTGGGATGAAATGCTCGACAAGCCACGATGCTTCGCAAGAGATGGCTTGCACCTGTCACCCTTAGGCTTTTGAATACTGGCCAAGGCTCTTGCCACCCCCATAGTGCCTTTTTTAGGCAAGGCTCAAAAGACAAACCCACCACCATAAATAGCACAAGTAACCAAAAACTGAGGGCAATGCTACTCAATGTCAGAAGCCTAAACCTCAAAATGCACACACTCAAGGCACTTCTCAGTATGAAGAACATCGACATCTGTGCAGTAACAGAAATCTGGTTTAAGGCTCCTGAGAGCACCCCAGCACTAGTAGGCTATAACTCATACCATACCTTTCAGCCACAGAACCAGGATCGAAACACAAAAGGCGGGGATGTATCCATATTCATCAAGGATACCCACACCTCCAGGTTAGTGGCGCAGCACAATGCATCAGAGATCATCCATGTGCAACTAACAAAGGGCAAAACTGTACTCCAAATTGTAGCTTGCTACAGATCATCCACCATGACCCAGGACCCCCATTCAGCATTTCTGGAGACACTGGAAAATATAAAGGTCCTACCAAACACCCTAATACTGGGCAATTTCAATTACCCAAACATAAACTGGGAGAACTACTCAAGTACTAACTCCGTTGCCCAATGCTTCCGAGAATTTATAAACTCGAATGCCCTGGATCAACTGGTCAACACCCCCACCAGAGGGAACAACATATTGGACCTGGTCATCCCCAACATGGGCGACCGGTGTTCCACACTGGAGGCCAACCCCTCGCTGGTAAGATCAGACCATAGACTAATCACTCTGGATATTCACATTCTGCCCCCACCCCCAATCAAGGAAACCACCGTGAAAAAATTTTCAAAAGCAAACTTCACATTACTTAAGACCGAGGTGGAAAGGTTCACAGCTCCAATGCTAAAGGACAATGCTGTCCAAGCTGCTGAAACCTTTACAAAGACACTCTATGAGCATCTGCAGGAATGCATGGATCATACTATCCCAAGTAAAACCAAGACTCACTCCTTCAAGAAAAGGAAACCAGTCTGGTGGACCCCTGCCATAAACAAGCTATACAACAGAAGGAGGAAACTAGTACAGAAAAGAGTAAAATCCCAAGAAGGAAAGACATCGCTGATCAGTATCAGCAAGAAACTACTATCCCTCATAAAGTCATCCAAGGCTAGTTTCAAAAGGGAAATTGCCAATGACTCTAAAGATAACCACAAAGCATTCTTTAACTATGTCAAGAACCTAAGTGGAAACTCTCAGATCTGCTCTAAGTTAGTGCAGAATGGCACAAAATACACTGAACTGAATGATATTGCCAGCATTCTGGCAGACAGGTTTAGTGCAAACTTCACCCCCCCACCCCCTAAAGGGCCCATAACCATACGAGAAGAATGTAGGGCCCCATCAATCACTGACACACAGGTTAAAACAGCCCTATCCAAAGTCAAAAACACAGCTTCACTGGGACCACACGGTGTCCCAGGCTGTGTCTTACAAGAGCTCCAAAATGAACTAACCGCTCACCTAAACACACTGTTCAAACTCAGCCTCTCTACAGGCTACGGACCCACAGAGTGGTGCACAGCAACAGTTATCCCACTCCACAAAAGTGGAGCCACAACGGACCCCAGTAACAATCGCCCTATAAGCCTGACTAGCCTGGTCTGCAAGGCTATGGAGCGCATCATCATGGAATTCATTAACAGAGACATTGGGAACCTCCAAACCTTGGACCCTACCCATTTTGGCTTTGTTAAGGGCAGATCATGCCTTCTAAACCTGGTGGACTTCTTTGAGACAGTTACCAAGGCATTAGACAAGGGAAAGGAGGTCCACACAACCTACCTAGACCTCACAAAGGCTTTGGACACCATTCCCCATTCTAGTATTATAGACAAGCTCACCAGCTTGAACATAAACCCCTACGTCATGAGATGGGTTGTCAACTGGCTCATGGATAGAACCCACATGGTGAGAGTTGCAGGCTCTACGTCCGACTCTAAACCGGTTACAAGTGGCATCCCCCAGGGCTCAGTCCTAGGACCCATTTTGTTCGGTATATACTTCTCAGAGTTACAGGTAAGCATAGGAGGACTATGGCTGACCTAGTTCGCAGATGGCTGCAAACTAGGGGCCATAACTGATTCTCCGGCTGATACAGACACCCTCCAGAAGGGTCTCACTATGACGGATACCTGGTGTCAAAATCATGGCCTCAAGCTAAATGCTAAAAAGTGCATAGTCATTCCCTTTGGAAAAAATAAAGTACCCGCAAACTACCACATAGGTGGTAGTCCCCTAAATACAGGAAATGTAATAAGGGATCTGGGGACCCAAGTAGATAGTAATCTCTCCTTTGATAATTATATTGCCAAAGTGGTTAGAAAAGCCTACTATGTGGCCCACCTAATCACAAAAGGGTTTGCATCTAGAACAAAAGAGGTTATTGTGCCTCTCTACTCATCACTCATTAGACCCATCATAGAATACAATGCCCCATTTGGGATGTACCTTACAAGACACCTGCAACAGCTGGAAAGACTACAAAAGTACCTCACCAAGAGGATTACTGGACTCAAAGAGATGCAGCCCAACTCAAGAAATTCCAACTGTACTCGGTTGCATACCATTTACTCAGAGGTGATCTCTGCCTGACATACAAGGCCATGTCCAACCCGGAATTGATGGACATGCTCCACCTAAGGCAGAGCCCCTCACTAACACTCTTCAAGAGAAACCTTGATGGGTGGATGGGAAACAGAAAATTTACCCTGGGGATCACTGCAGTGGCTCTGCTGGACCGTGGCACAGGGAATTAATGGCTCTACTGGACAGAGGCACAGGGAACTAATCTAAGGGGGTGGCGAAAGCCAACACATTCTGGCTAGGCTTATAAATGCCCTTGGGCAGATAGCCTAGTACTTACCTATGAACCTATTATTATTATTATTATTATTATTATTATAATACCTTTCTAGTTAGGGTGGATACCTTTTGCTGTGGCAAAAAAAATGGTCTAAAGCCAAATACTCTGCACCTCCCTAAACTACTCCTCTCTCTGCCCCCTACCACACCTAGTCCTCACCCATTTTGTGACATAAATGGGCACATCAGGGGGAGGAGGAATGTTTTATTTTCCTAATTTGGATGTAATTGTATCTCATCAGCATTTTTGTTTCTTTTTTAGTGAAAACAGAAAGACTGAAATGGATTTTTAACAAATTCCAGCATCACGATTGTGTTACTAAACAGAATACCAGAGTTTGTACCAGATGACTGCTCTGATTTCCGGATAGTCTGGGGAAAAAAGCAGATATGTGGCAACCCCATTTCTACTATATGCAACATGGAACTTCAAACAACACTGAATATTGTAGAATTTTGACATTAACAAATTAAATTGCATTTTTTATAAGTGAAGTGTTTTAACACATATAAAATCTTTGAACATTGCTCACTGGAATATTTGGCCATTAATTTATGCCTTTTATAAAAACACATGGATTTCTGATAAATACAAA
Source organism: Protopterus annectens (assembly GCF_019279795.1). Classification (NCBI taxonomy): domain Eukaryota; kingdom Metazoa; phylum Chordata; order Ceratodontiformes; family Protopteridae; genus Protopterus; species Protopterus annectens. Next base: position 825,138,009 of record NC_056741.1, on the reverse strand, counting down.
TTTAGTATAAATTTACTGCTGTAATATTTTACTGTTAAATTCCTTCTTTAAGTATGCAGTGTTTGTTTTTCCAGAGTTGATTGCAATCTTTGAGTTTTAATAAGTTCTTAAGTAAATACAATTTGGTTTCTGTGTTATTTCAAAATGTAAGAGCACCTTATATATTTCAACTGTGACCATGATACCATGAGTGTATGCAAGCTCTGCACATATGCATTTGAGCAAATTAGAAATTTGTGAAAACATGTAACAACTAAAAATAATTGTTTTTGCAGAGAGGTATACTCTCTGCAACCTGCACGTGAGGGCAGCACCCTCCACTACTTTACTTATGTATTCCTACACCAATGCCGGTGCAACTTGGAGAAAGAATGATCACTATTAACTCATTAATACTCGAAAGCAGTCAATTATGTGTCAAATTTCAGACTGCTGACAGCATTGATAGTAATGTCTATACTTCAAAGTCATAGTAAATTTAAGTGTGAGAAAATATTTTAAACTAAAACAGAAAAGCATACAATTACCCATATAAAGCATTTTCCCTTACTCAGTAATTTAAAATCACGTTCTCACATTTAAACTCTTAAATCACATTTCACTTTCACAATTCACTTAGAAAAATCTAAAAAATCATATGCAATATATGAACTTGCTTAATTTTACTTCACCAAAATTCAATATACTTACATTTTTCAGCGTTCAAATTTTAACTTGTCCCTTTAAAACCCCTTTACACTATACTGCCATTAGTGTGATTTCATCTAATGCTATAGAGATTCATTCAGCCTCAATGCCTGAGTACTATGAGTTCAGTACTGCAATTTAGTTACAGTGAAACAGTAGCTATTTATGTGAGTGGTGTGCCTTTTCAAGGCTTGAATGACATAAGGCAGCTTACCCTACAAACTAATGCTGCAGATGTGAAAATGAAAAGTGGTATGATTAACTGAACACTTGAAGGACATAAAGTATTAAAATAATGATCACTCTTCCTCAGTACCCATTGACCTTTGTGCCTTTACATACCAATATAAGAAGACGTAAGTATACAGTAAGGAGAGAACAATGTTAGCAAATGCATATCATCAAACTCAAGGTCAAGCAAAGGTAGCTCAAGTGAGGCACTGTAAAATAGTTGCTGCACAGAAATTGTTGCAATACCTGACAAATAACAAGATTTTTATAATTGTTTAGCTTGGGAATTACTGCCTTGAAAAGTTTGCACATACTATCATCTGAAATTGTAAATTCTTAAAGGTTTTTTTATTTGTTAAATAGATACATGAACTAATCTTTCTTGGATCCTTTTCAGCCACAAGGTGTGTGTTTGTTTGTGTGGGCATGTGTGTATGTATATCTATATCTCTCTAGAGCTATCTATATGTATATCGATATATATCTATAAGCAATAGTCAAAATACAGTATTGCCGAAAGGCAAAACAGTTTATTTTCTGCAATGCCCCCCCACTGCTTCTACATATATATATATATATATATATATATATATATATATATATATATATAAAAAAAATATATATATATATATATATATATATATATATATTTTTCACACACACACACACACACACATATATATATATATATATATATATATATATATATATATATATATATATATATATATATATATGGATCTAAGACTATTGAACAAAAGTTCAATAGTCCCAATCCACAATCACCGAACACACTTTAACAAAAGTGCTTTCACCGAAAAAGCGCTTTCGTTAAAGTGTGTTTAAAAAAAAATAAAACATTACTTTTACGTTTTCATGTTCGTTTTCGGCGAAAAGCACTTTAGTGCAAGTATGCTCGGCCAAATCTGTTTTGGTTATGTTGCCGTTCGGTGATCCGTACGGATCCCATATATATATATATATATATATATATATATATATATATATATATATATATATATATATACTCACTATACAATCTCGAAGTAGTGAAATGTCGAATTTCAGTATTTCGAGACTGAATAGTTGAAAACCCACATACATGAAAATCCACAATCATGAATACCAAAACCATGACCATTCATACACACACACAAACCAAGACATAATCACACACACATACAGCTACTTAACTAAACAAACATAACAACACACAGAAGCACACCTAACCTACCTATAAGCAGGGGGGCAAGACCCCCCCTGCACCCACCAGGTGAGGGGCTGTGCCCCCCACACTCCCTACTTATATATTCTAACTCCTTGGTCGCACTAAACACACAAACACACAAAAAACACCACCACACACACACTCACACACACTAAAATCCCTACCCAATATCCTCAAACAAACAACACATACCTGAAACCCCAGATAAATCCACAAACCGCACCACACATAATGAATGCAACACTACGATAGTGGCAGATTCGACATTTCCGGATTCAACACTTCACCATTCGGCATAGTGTAGTTTCAAGTAACTGCACTTTCCACTATTCGGTCTCGACATACTGAAATTCGACATTTCAGTACATCGAGATTGTGTAGTGTATCCATATATACATATATACATACATATACATATAGTATATGGGGTTTACAATCAAAATGTTGAGGTAACTTACCTCGGCAGTGAGAAGGTCAAACATAGAGGAGCAGACAGGCAAACATATGAACACAAATTCCGTCGATGGTGAAACATTGATATGTAGCTTGTGTTCATGGTTTTGGAGTGTCGGCATTTTGAAGTGCATCACACTACAGTAGGGACTGTGAAAATTACTTTTTCCTCACTGTAGTGTGATCATGGTATTAGAATGTATAGCAGGGGTGTGTGTGTGTGTGTGGGGGGTGGGGGTGCAGGGCGGCTTGCCCCCTGCAAAACAGTAGGACATTTTCTGCCTGGTAGTGTATGATTTGTTCTGGATGGTGAGTGGTTGAATGTCAATTCTTTCCTTTGAAAGAATCGACATTCTGAGCAGTTGGCTGGATGTTTTTTTGTTGTTCCGGGTCGGGGATGTGCATAGTTGAGGTAAGTCACCTCGACATTTTGATAGTAAACCTAAACACACACACACACACACACACACACACACATATATATATATATATATATATATATATATATATATATATATATATATGTATATGTATATATGTACACTAATGTCACACATCTGTTGGAAAAGAGAAGAGTTTGTCAGCCCGGAGAAGGGGCTCAACCAGTTCACAGGTATCTATGATTATACTTGCTATGGTCAACATTCACATTTGTCAACATCCCAAATGGATACCACAATACACTGAAAATGCAAATGTTGATGAGTTTCATGGGCTAAGAAACAACCGTAGTGCATACAAATCTTAAAACTAAGCTTCCCTGTATGCCCTCTGCTCCCTCCATGTGGGAGGCTGTGCACCCACACCCTCCACTAATTATAAATCCTAACTCCAAGATCACACAAAATCGGGGAAAGGGAATATTTCCAAACCCCAGGAACTGTGGGATCTCGGACACCTATTGACTGTCAGTTTAGTCAATGAAAGTTGATGAATAAACAACTGTCAAGCAAGCACACTTTCAAATAAAGCATCTGCACTTATATATGGGTGCACTGTAAAAAAACAAAAACACCCATTGTTCAATGGTAAAACATTGACAACTCCGACATTGACACACCAGTGCAAATGCTCCAAGAAACAGTCTCACCACATGCAAAATATTCTTTGAAAAATATTCAAAAACACATTGTTTCATCCCCCCTCACACCCTCTGCTAATAATATATACTAACTCCAAGATTACACAATCAAGGAGTAAGGTCAATTATGGTTGTGACTCAAAAGCTAGAATGCACATTTGGTAGGAATGTTTTTGTGTGTTAAATAGAGAGAATGCACAAATGAGTTACTGCTCATCTGTGTGAATCACATAAGGTTGGATTTAGCTTTATATTGTGCAGGTGATCAAGAACTGTATGTGTGAATATGCAAGTGTTTGCGGGTTAAGGTTAGAGTAATGGTTAGGTAAGGGGATAGATTCAATGTTGTACATGTTTTGTGTTGCGTGTCCTTTTGTTTTGTGTAGTGGTGTTATAAGGGAAAGGGTATTTAATAATGTAATGGGTAGGCTTAGGGTTGAGGTAGGGTAACATATAAGTAAGGTAGTAAAAGCATGTAACTGGCATGTTTTTGAGAGGTGGGAGGTAAGTAGAATATCCCCCTTTTACGTGATCTTTCATCACTTAGTTTGCCATCTTGGTCAGTAAAATATATTTTATGGTTTCTGTACTGTGATGTATCCTTTTTTTAGTTTCATTTTGCTCTTTTTATGCAGATAGATGGCTCTTGTAGACAGCCACATCTCAATTTGTAATGTGTACATAGTTTGCATAAACACTGACAAATACGTAGCATGCAGATCCTTAGTGTTTTACTTACTAGTGTGCCCTGCCACTATTTGTATATATCAGCCCTGAGGCTGAGTAATACATACATAACACTGTCTCTGGAAAGCAACTTGTTGGAAATTTATATCTGGAACACAATAGTAATGCATTAAAAAGAATAACTTCATCTCACAGCTGCCTCCAATACATTCAAAGACACTTTCTCTAAGATTTATTTCTTGTAGAATTTTGAGTAGTTATGTACACAAATTCAGATATATTGCTGTCTGTGTAAACGTGCATGCATTATTAAGGAAAAACAAATGCTCCACCAGCCTTTATCTATAAACACAGTACATCAAGAGGAGCACATGAATCTATAAACATTTTAACAATATCTTTAATAATAATAATAATAATAATAATAATAATAATAATAATAATAATAACTTACCTTCCCCATGCCAGAATGGGCGTGCCCCATTTTTATTACCACAGGAAACTTTGGAGTGGTAAGCTGAAAGAAAAAAAAAAAGAGACAACTGCAATTAGCATGCTGAAGATAAGATGACACAGCTTAGACTACTGCTTTTTATTTCTGTCTCTCCCTGATTCCAGGCCTAGTGGTGATGGTCATGACATTCACTTTCTTCTCTCCTTGTGCCCCGTGGGTCTGATGCTGGTGGTGGGTATCTGCCACAAAGAGTAGACAGGCATAGCTGGGATTTGCACATGGTGGCTGCCTATGCTGTGCTGCGCTAATGCATTGAATATGAGCCTTGTCTGCTGCAGATGTTGTTGACACAACTGCTGTGGGTATTTATAGACACAGAAATAGATGAAAGGTATACTGTGCACAGAAAACCACACCTGCTTACCCTCACCCTCAGTTTAGTTGCCTACACTGATGCACACTGTGTGAAAAAAATCGCATCTGTATTGTCCTGCGACTTACAAAAGGAAAGGTGAAGGTTCACATCAGCTACAAAAACTACAAAAGTAACATTTGTATTCTTATTACATATTAATTTATGTGGGTGTCATCAAACACAGGAGACAGAGACTTACCCCAACAAAAGTAGCAATAACTAAAATTAATATACTTTCCAAAATATTATTCCATATTATATCTGTCATCAAATGTAAAAACGCTTAAAAGTTATAAACTTGTCATTTGCTAAATTCATATGGTTTCCTACATCAAAAAGAATTTTGTATTTGAAAGCAGAAAGATTATTTAAGCAACAATCCATGACTGTGTGTGGGTATATCAAGATTTAACCATGATTGGTATGGTTTGATCACAAGGTCGAAGCTCAAGTAATTAAACAAAACCATCCATGGGCAAATAATGATACACCCACAAACAGGAGTGGATTTTTGCTTGTATACAATAACATTATTTGAGAAAGAAACTGCTTACCTTTCTTAAATAATGTCTTTGTATAACGACACTTCAGTCTTCTTTCATGTTCTTCCTTGTTGACTGATATATTGCACGTGTGTATGGGACATGCATTCCCACAACTGTACAGCACATCAGCGCTTCGGGAGAAGCAATGGAGAAAAGAGAATCCGTGTTGCTGGGTTTTTTTTAATATTTAAAAAGTCAGGATTTTACGAGGGACAGACAAGAAATATAAGGGAAATCGGGTAGGTGATTTTTCTTGTATTTTGCTGTTCCTCCAGAATATGGCAATAGAAAGTCTGTCTGCTTAATGGTACTTCAGTGGCTAGACTTTTTCCATTGGTATATACTCGATTTACAAAGAGCACAATGGTTGGACTGTCCAGTCAACGCACTTACTTTTGAATAGCAATGCCCAGTCATTGCATGAATGGATTTTTAAGCTTGCCAGGCATAACCACATGCTACTTAATTACCAGATTATGTATGCTCCTTAAAGTCATATCAACAATTATTGAAGTACATGTTTGACACTTCTTTGTGTTTATAAATGTAACCCCCCATTTTTTCTAATTAATAGAAGTAGTAAGTAATTAAAATGCAATTTATTTATATATGTAATTTTAGTATTTCAAAAATTTATGAAACAACTCAGTTTGTGCAATGTAGACATCTTCTTTCAAAGTACTAAAATAATCCAAACATTTTAGTTGACAAAATGATAGCTATATGAAATTTCTAAAAATTAAACAATTTGGAATTTTATTTCAAAGAAAATAAAATCGGCCAATGAAATTACTATAAATATGGCCTTATCTAAAGGATACTTACCTATGGTGAATATTAAATGGGTACCTATAAACCTAAATTCAGTTATGATACTATAGATGGATATAAAATAAGGTTGTATCAACAATTATAGTCAACATTAATTAAAAAATAAACATATTCTGTTCTTACACTTCTCAAAATAAAAATATAATAATACTTATCATCATTTACAACATAACCCACAAAACACTTGACTATAACATAACATTCTGAAACTTAATACAATGCATATAACTCTTAAAAATGTATCACACTCAATTAATGATTTCATAATGCATATCGGATTCTTTCTAAAATGCTTTATAGATTCCACAGCTTTCATTAAACTGAAAATGTAGTACTCACAATATCGAGACAGTAGACATATTACACACTTGTTTTGATTTTTCTGAATACAAAATCAATCTGAACATCTTTACAAGAAAAGCTAAGGACTAGATATGATGACACCTTACATTGGAAATTCAGAATACTACACATCCCTTCAGAAAATATAAATATAAAACAATTATGGATTAAGGTTGATGGGTCTGATGGATTTTAATGATTTTATATTTTACATGCACACACATACATGCACACACACACACACACACACACACACACACACGCACACACACGCACACACAAGCACACACACGCACACAGGCACACAAACACACACACGCACACACACGCACACAGGCACACACGCACACAGGCACACACACACACAGGCACACACACACAGGCACACACACGCACACACACGCACACAGGCACGCACACACACACACACACACACACACACAGGCACACACACACACACACACACGCACACACACGCAGACAGGCACACACACGCACATACATGCACACAGGCACACACACACATGCACACACACACACACACACACACACACACACACACACACACGTGCACACATGCACACAGGCACGCACACGCACACACATGCACACAGGCACACACACACACACGCACACACACACGCATGCGCGCACGCGCGCACATGCACACATGCACACACACACACACACACACAGGCACCCAGGCACACACACACACACACACACACACACACACACACACACGCGCGCGCGTGCACACACGCACACATGCACACACACAGGCACACAGGCACACAGACACAGACACAGACATACACACACACACACACACTCACACACGCACACACACACACACACACACACACACACACACACACACACACACACACACACACACACACACACACACACACACCACAATAAGCTAGACTGATACCTATTCTCCTACTTGAATATGTGATTCCCAGTCATCTCTGGTTTGTAGAAGCCCTCATGATTCCCACTCATCCTGATATATATAGATATATATATATATATATATATATATATATATATATATATATATATTCATAATATTTTTGATATCTAGTATCACCCCCCCCAAAAAAAACAACTTGATTCCTGAAAAGAAGCCTTTCTATAATGGCCCAGTGGTCCATGCAAAGCACACAGTATCTCTTCATCATTTTCATCTAGCATAAGGCTGTTCACACTGTTGTGGGTAACAAGCACAGGACTTAGAAAAGAAATGAGTTATTGAACTGTATACTCTTCCAGTCATTCAAGTCACATGGAAGCTACCACTGTGGCTATGTATGGCTATGTTGGTCAGTGGCTTAGTTTGGGGACATGATTTGAGTCAAGGGCAGACAGTAGCTGAGTTCTTGGCTACTTTTATAGGGCCAATCACTGAACTGCCATGGAAATATTTCATTTTCAAGAACTAGAAGGACTAGGATATGCCAGAAACATGTACCTGCCAAGTATGTTTGCAATAGTGAGAATGGGTTAAACAAGAAACCAAACTACTTTTAGATTTGTAGTTAGAGTAATTTATTCATTTCATTTTTTTTTATTCTAGAAGTTGTCTGATCCAAAAGTCTGCCACTTTCATCAGTATCAGTTACAAAAGGGTGACTATGTATAATAAGTCACAATTTGAACTTCAATAATTATGAGTTAAAATGAGCTTTTCATTCACTTTGTGCAATAGAAGTTGTTTGTATCATCACATATAGTACTACAATAGCAGAATTAGGGAACATTCTGCTGGGATTTGACAAGTGAGGGGCACTTTATTTTAAAGAATAGTTTACATAGTTTACTTTGGGCTACTTTGCTTCCATACATAATACCACATACAAATATCCCAGTATAGCACTTTAGCATATGTCTTTAATAGAATTAATGAATGTATGATTTTTATTATAGATAAATTTCTTTATAAGGAAACACTATAACACACTTAAGTTTAATAAGGAGACCATCTGAATGGATATAATATTAAGAATGGTGAACTTTCATAGTTTATTCCTGTAAATAATTATTACACTTTTTTGGAAAGTCGTAGTATAACTTTTTCAAAGTGTTTTTTCCACAGGAAATGTTTTCCTTATAAGGATTTGCTTCTAACTAGCAGCTCATTAATGATTCCTAATGTTTAATTGATATTTTCCCGCCGAATTTCAATTAATTGGATGTGTGGTTTACTATATAAAACGAATTTATACTATTTTGAATTTGTAACCTGAAGAAGCGCATTGTTAGATGCGTGAAAGCGCTTGTTTTATTCTAATAAAATAATAATTGCTGCTATCGTGGAGGCTTTGGTGATTTGTTGAACAGTCTGCACCTTATTTCTTTACTGAAGCCCTGGATGGTCGTGCTGGGTCTGCTGCTGATATTTTGGATTCTTGTTTTCCTTTTTCCGGCTAACCGTCACACGATGGACAATCCTAACATTGAATTGGATTATACACCAAAAGTTATTAATGAAGGTATGAATTGGAATACGATTTTTCATCAACGTGAAAATTCTTTACTGAACTTTAATATCCAAGGCAACACTGCACAGGAGGTGAATACCTACAGCGAAAACATGCAGGATTTCTATGAAGAGCTAAGAAGCTTGGAGAATAATTTATATAAACTTCACAGATTAATTTGGCAGAGGAGACATCTGGAGGCATGCCAGCACTTCAAGGTCATTCCGCGGGGCATGCGCGTCCTCTGTATGCCTAGCTATGGAGAGACGCACCCAGATCTCCTACGAAAATGGCAACAGCTTAACTTAGAGCTTGGATATAACTACCTAAAACTACTCATTGATTTTTTCCAACCTATGGAGAATGAACTAATTGAGAAAGTTGAAGGTGAGCATAAAAACATAATTACAAAGTACAAAAGTGAGCATTGCTTATCTAAGCTGAATAATATGTTATCACAAGTAACTTTTTATAGTAACAAAATTGAACAAGTGAAGTTAAAAAAACTGAAAAGAGACTGCAATGATTTTCATGCCGGTAATATCTTCATTTGGCCGAGGTACAATGAAACAGCAGCAGTTAGTGAGCCAAATCGGGCTAATAACAATCAGGCCAATAGCACGAATACTAACCTGACTCCTAACAATGTAGATATCAGTGCATCTAGTAGTCTTGCACTTAATTCACCGCAAACAGAAACTGATATCACTTGCTCCAATTCATCCTTACCTTGCAATCAGCAAGGTTTAAAACTTCTAACAACAGGAGCTAGACCTAAAGAAGGTGTTAATATGCTGAGTTCCAGCTCTAACAAGGCTTCGGTTTTAAACTCCCCGCTCCCATACAGACAACGTGCTCCGTTGCGCTCCACCAGCAGAGGAAGGGGAAAGCGCAAGATGTCAGGGGACAACTGGCAGAACAGGAAAAAGAAATTCTAAATACTCTTTTTTTCAACATCTCATCTAGAGAATTAACAGAAACTGAATGTTCTATACTAAATAAAGGGTTGTCATACATACCCTCACGAGGCAGTGAACTATCAGAGACACTTATACTCCTTCGCAAATTTGCCAGGAAACTGACTTTAAGACTCTTGTTTCAAAATTCAGAATCTGTTGATGTTATACCTGAATCCATGGCTCCTAAACGGAAAAGCACATTCACTCCACCGATACCTGGCTCCATAGAATGCTTTTTAAGAGCATGTGAATTTGATTTCTATAATTATTATAAAGATAAAAGACATAGAAAATTGTTTTATAATTTAAATCAATCACAAAGAAGTAGTTTGAATCTATTATGTAATGATGAAAGCGTGGTATTTAAACCTGCAGATAAAGGGGGGGGGGTAGTAATAATGGACTCTAGCTTCTATAATAACCTGATGATCATGATGTTAAGTGATGAAACAGCATATACAAAGATTAGTAAAGCAGAAATTACACTAATAATAAAAAATGTTCAAGATTCCCTATATGATCTTTTAATGACAAGATGTATTGACAAACAACTATATGAATATCTAGAAATAGAAGCCCCTTTAATTCCCATCATAAAGGGGCTTCCTAAAATGCACAAAGGGATACATCCCCCACCAATACGGCCTATAGTATCAGGCCGACTATGGGTAACTGAGAATGCATCACATTATATACAATATAAATTGTCTCCTTTGGTAGACAAAATTCCCACTATTTTAAAGAATTCATATATATTATTGGAAGAACTTAAAAATTCAACATGGACTGATAAAGTAAACCAAGAGACATTGTTAGTTACCTTAGACATAAAGAATTTATTCACAAGTATACCCAATGACTTTGGTATAGAGGCGGTCAGAAGTTGTTTGAATGAATTTAAAATGGGTAGTCAGAATGAACAATTTGTGATATGTGCATTATTGGAGCTTACACTTAATAATAATATTTTCATGTATCAGGATAAGATCTATAGACAGACATGGGGGGTAGCCATGGGCACCCCCTGTGCAAATGTCTATGCTAATATAGCAGTATATGAATGGGAAAGAACACATATTTTAAACAATGAGATCTTTACCACAAAAATGTTATATTATAGGAGATTTGTGGATGACATTCTACTGTTTTGGAATGGGAGCATTGAGTCCTTAGAAGAATTTGTTAAGTACATGGAATCTACCACCTCCTTCCTTAGGTTCACCTATGAAGCTTCTGTATATAAGGTGAACTATTTAGATGTAATAATAATGAAGAATGGTCTGAATGGGTTTACCACCTCACTATTTAGAAAACCATGTTGGAAAAATGCTATATTACACCATGAGAGCATGCATCCACGTCATATATTTCCCAACATTATGAATAATCAGATGGATAGAATAACTAAAATATGTAGTGACATGAAGGATAGAGAGGTGCTTTTGAGGTTTCAAAAAGAATGCTTTATGCATAGGGGTTACCCTGAGTATCTGCAACTAGAATCTGATGATCAAATAAAGATAGTTTGTAGTGCTAAACACAAATCAAATGAATATGGGCACTTTACCAGCTCAAAAAGGGGTAAAATACAATATGATATTAAATTCACAAATGATGTTCAATATATAAAAGAGATTATTCAGAAGAATTGGAAGTTGCTTTACATGAATCAAGATTTGAAGAACATGGTAGGAACTCATCCGACCTTTAGGTATAGCAACTGTCCAAATCTGAAAAGATTATTATGTAAAGAGAAAACTTTAAACATTCCTTTAGATATTAGGATGAAATATAGGCAAGGAACGTACCCATGCAATAAATGTTGTGTTTGTAAGCATATCAGTGTCCAACAATCTTATGAAAATATGCAGACAGGTTATAGTTTTATACCCAATTTTTATGCCACTTGCGATACTAAGAATATCATATACTTGGCGACATGTGACTCTTGCAATGTATACTATGTGGGCATGACGACACGTAGACTCAAAGATCGAGCCTATAATCATTTATATGACATACAAAAAATGAATATTAATAATGCCCTAGCCAGACATTGCCAGATATTTATATCACATTCATTTAAATTTAGAGTCCTACAGATACTTTACCCAAGTAGAAGGGAAGGTAATGCACGTGACACTTTAGAACTATATGAACTAAAATGGATTTTATTACTCAGAGCACATATAGAGCCAGGCTTAAATACAGCGATTAATATCAGACCAGCGCTATTGTAAATATGATTGAAGTTGTACTTAATATATGAATAACTAACTATATTAATATATAGAATGTATAGAATATGTTGATAATTTATTCATTCAATTCATTTGATTTTATTTGATATTGTAATATGATATGAAGTTGATTTATATATTTGTTTCATTTTAAAAAACATGTTTATACACCATATATATATTATATTTTATTTTATGGTGGTATATATCATATTTTATTTTTATTTTTGTTTTTGCACATCAGTTGATGTTTTGCCTATCATATATACATATATATTATTGGAGTAGATATATTGCATTTTGTTGATATTTTTACACCATGCGTTTATATAGACAATTTTTAATATATGCTTCCATACATAATACCACATACAAATATCCCAGTATAGCACTTTAGCATATGTCTTTAATAGAATTAATGAATGTATGATTTTTATTATAGATAAATTTCTTTATAAGGAAACACTATAACACACTTAAGTTTAATAAGGAGACCATCTGAATGGATATAATATTAAGAATGGTGAACTTTCATAGTTTATTCCTGTAAATAATTATTACACTTTTTTGGAAAGTCGTAGTATAACTTTTTCAAAGTGTTTTTTCCACAGGAAATGTTTTCCTTATAAGGATTTGCTTCTAACTAGCAGCTCATTAATGATTCCTAATGTTTAATTGATATTTTCCCGCCGAATTTCAATTAATTGGATGTGTGGTTTACTATATAAAACGAATTTATACTATTTTGAATTTGTAACCTGAAGAAGCGCATTGTTAGATGCGTGAAAGCGCTTGTTTTATTCTAATAAAATAATAATTGCTGCTATCGTGGAGGCTTTGGTGATTTGTTGAACAGCCTCCTACTTGAATATGTGATTCCCAGTCATCTCTGGTTTGTAGAAGCCCTCATGATTCCTACTCATCCTGATATATATATATATATATATATATATATATATATATATATATATATATATATATATATATATATATTCATAATATTTTTGATATCTAGTATCACCCCCCCCAAAAAAAACAACTTGATTCCTGAAAAGAAGCCTTTCTATAATGGCCCAGTGGTCCATGCAAAGCACACAGTATCTCTTCATCATTTTCATCTAGCATAAGGCTGTTCACACTGTTGTGGGTAACAAGCACAGGACTTAGAAAAGAAATGAGTTATTGAACTGTATACTCTTCCAGTCATTCAAGTCACATGGAAGCTACCACTGTGGCTATGTATGGCTATGTTGGTCAGTGGCTTAGTTTGGGGACATGATTTGAGTCAAGGGCAGACAGTAGCTGAGTTCTTGGCTACTTTTATAGGGCCAATCACTGAACTGCCATGGAAATATTTCATTTTCAAGAACTAGAAGGACTAGGATATGCCAGAAACATGTACCTGCCAAGTATGTTTGCAATAGTGAGAATGGGTTAAACAAGAAACCAAACTACTTTTAGATTTGTAGTTAGAGTAATTTATTCATTTCATTTTTTTTTATTCTAGAAGTTGTCTGATCCAAAAGTCTGCCACTTTCATCAGTATCAGTTACAAAAGGGTGACTATGTATAATAAGTCACAATTTGAACTTCAATAATTATGAGTTAAAATGAGCTTTTCATTCACTTTGTGCAATAGAAGTTGTTTGTATCATCACATATAGTACTACAATAGCAGAATTAGGGAACATTCTGCTGGGATTTGACAAGTGAGGGGCACTTTATTTTAAAGAATAGTTTACATAGTTTACTTTGGGCTGAATGCAAAGCATGAGGTGGATAATGAGGGAGTGGGAGTCTTTATAGCAGCCATTTCAGATGCAGTCAGACCTGGGTTAGAAAACCCTAATTATATCAGAATACCGTGGTACATTACTCTGCCCTATCTGTGTATGCCATTGTCTGCCTGCTGGGGTTGTTGACTTGGAATGATGTATGAAATCCCCTTAAATGCCATGAGTTTTGAATTCTGGTGAACTCAAGGATCAGAACTGATACAGTTCAGCAACATGCTTATAAATCCAGCACTAAGTACTTTCAGAAATTATACCAGTACTTCCATCCCAACTGGCAGCCGTTTGTCTGCAGGAATAAGAAGTGCTTCATAGCTGACAAAATGCAATGTTTATAAACTTTGTAAAGCTTCAGATGAGGCACTTTGTAAAAGCCTTACACTTAAGAGAGAAACTCCATTTATCACAGATGTCATACCTCTGTAGAGAAAATGATACATGTCAGTCTAGGGTTATGCCACGTTAAGTTCACCTAGGAATAGAGTTGAGTTTCCTTCAAACAGCATGTGTTCTGGTGATCACTTCTTGCATACATATATATAAATCAATCTCTCTCTCTAGATATATATATATATATATATATATATATATATATATATGGATCCAGGTTAGTACATCGAAAACTGAGAAGACCGACATCCACTTCTCCGACACGAAAATACCGACACATAAATAATCGAAACTGCAAATCACGGACATGTAACAGGTAACGGGTTTAAATTTCGCTAATCATGCCTACCATAAGGACTAAGTAATACAATGATCGTAACACATGCATAACATTGCCACACTTACTAAAACATGGTAGGCATGATTATCGAAATTTAAACCCGTTACCTGTTACATGTCCGTGATTTGCAGTTTCAATTATTTATGTGTCGGTATTTTCGTGTCGGAGAAGTGGATGTCGGTCTTCTCAGTTGTCGATGTACTAACCTGGATCCATATATAAATATATATATATATATATATATATATGTATATATATATATATATATATATATATATATATATATATATATATATATTTATATATATATATATACACACACACACACACACACACACACATATACATATATAGTTGATAACAGATAATAAACCTATTAACACATTGTTTCTGGATTATGAGAATCAGTATTAAAAGTCCTGTCACACTGAGCTACATTTCAATGAATGAAGCTAGAAGTTATACACAGTCTTAGCGATGCTGCACCTAATTGTCAGTACTGGTAGGCAAGACTTCAATCCCAGAATACTATGGTAGAAAACATAAAAGAGCAGCATGGGCTATCTTGGCAAAATTAACTTCCAGGAGATTATTTTACTGTTGTTTCTATACACTTTACAAGTTTCTGTAAACCCTGAGACCCCCGCAATGCATGCATCCTTACAAAGATCTGTATAATGTTACAGGATTTCTTTATTAACCAGGAAAACATCTTCAGATTTATTAACTAAAAAAAAAAAAAAAAAAAAAAAAAAAAAAGTTAGTTTTGGCTAGTAGTGACCGGGAAAAAGAAACTCAAAGTGTACAAGACACGAACGGCACACATTCTATATTTTTTCATGTGTAATATATTTTGGGCTCACAATGCCCTGCCTTACTCATTTTTAAAGTTATTCACATTTGTTAACTAAAAGAAAAATTGAAATTGTTTTAAGCTTTTCTTTTCTAATTTGCATTTACATCACTGATAAGAAAACCTACATTTTAATTGAGGTATTTATATGTTTACTAATGCATGTCCATGTTCCACTACAAATGATTGTATATAATTTAATTCCTTTCCAGTAATGTAGCTAGGGAAGGAAGAAGGGAGCAACTGTGCTGGATGCAAAGTGTTAGGCAGTGTGATCAGCCTATACCAATCACTCTTCAGTGCATACCAGCTTCTAAAAGCAGGTATTTCATTTGCAGTCCATGCTGAGCACTGCATATGTGGTCTAAACTGTAGCAACTGCTCGCAATGTTTGTAGCAAGCAGCTTGCTACAGTTTAAAAGAAATAAAGATTTAAAGATTTTTTCTTCCTTTTTTTCCAGTGAACTCTGAGCACTGTAGTGCTCCATGAATAGCAAACACTGTAGTAACTGCTTGCTACAGTTTAAAAGATCTATGCTTTCTTTTCTACAAGTAAAATGTGAGTGCTGTAGCACTCCATGTATCTTTTTTTAGGAAGGAGGGCTGGTGGCAGCCCACAGGCATGGGACCTGATTGGCTCCTGCAGTTCAACAGCCCGAGCAGTATGTAATGTTGAAAAAACATCCAGTGAGCCAACAAACTGTTGCCTGAAAGAAATTTATTCTGTAAATATAAAAAACAAAAACAGCAAACAACCAGACCGGTTTCGGCTGGAACAAAAAACACAGCCTTCTTCAGTGTAAAATCACATAATCAGATGTTGCTGTTTAAATACATGCTGCTAACAGTTCATTGGTTCAACCTAGAACTGTTCATTTAAACCAGGTGGGAATAATCCACCTAGTTTGACAATCCACTTTTTTTCTTTGGAATTTAAAATAGAGTGCAAACCTATTTTGTTGAGTTTGTTACCTTTTATAACATCAATTACCATAAAGGAAAATTTTGCAGTTTTGTGCAACAGATGATGTTTATATAAAGCATTGTTGACCTTTTTATTTTTGATATTACTTACATGTTCAGAAATTCTGATTCTAAGAGGACGTGAAGTTTGCCCAATGTAGAAAGATCCACAAGTGCACGTAGCCAGATAGACCAACCAGTCAGTGCTGCAGTTAGCAAAAAAATTGACATCATAAACTGTAGCGGAATTCCGACTGGTAAATTGTTTAGATTTACTCACTTTATCACAATTAGTACAATGACCGCATGGAAAACAACCAGTCAAAGGTTCCCCTGTAAGGGTAGTCTGTAATAGTTGTGACTGCCTGTTGTCATGAGAATGCTTGTAATGATTGAAGCAGCCACCTAAGTTTTTGCCTTTTCGAAATGAAAAAAGGCATCTGTCTGGTATGATGTTTGCCAGTTCAGGGTCACACTGTAGGATGTTCCAGTGTCTGTGTATATTGTGGATAAGAGTGTCTGAAGTCCTGGCATAGGTAGTAACAAACCTGATGGATTGTGATGCAGTGGTATTGTGCTCCTTGTAACATAACAAATCATCCCTCTTGAGTGTGTCAACCAAGTTGCTGGCTTGCAGAACATGCCCCATCTTGTAACCCCTGGATCTAAATCTGTTTGTAAGATCTTTTCTCTGTTCCTGAAAAGAAGATTCATCAGAACAGATACGCTTCATTCTGATGAATTGGCATTTAGGAATATTCCTAGCACTGTGTGGTGGGTGAAAGCTGGAAGCATGGAGGATGGTATTGTATTCAGGATACTTTCTGAATACCTCAGTACTCAATGTATGATCTGGTAGCCTGTTGATCAGTACATCCAAAAAAGTGATAGTATTAACATCATAATGCACTGTAAACTGAAGGCCCCATTTGTTGTCATTAAGATACATTAGAAAATCAGATAATTGCTGAATCTCTCCTTTCTATATCATCCAGCAGTCGTCCAGATAATGTCTCCAAATATCAATGTATTCAAGATAAATGTTGTTGTGGCTGTTGTAAATTATGTGCTTTTCAACAAACGCCATAAACAAATCAGCATAAACTGGAGCAAATGAAGCTCCCATTGCTGTACCCTTTGTTTGCCAATAACAAATATCTTGATAAAAGAAGACATTATTGGTGAGGACATGTTCTGCAAGACCAGCCAAAAATTGATTGAATTCAGGCTGGTATAAGCCGGCAAATTCCAGCCAATAGGTCAGGGCCTCCAGGCCTCCTTGATGGGGAATGTTAGTGTAAAGGGCACTTACATCAAGTGTACACATGAACCAGTCTGGTTCTAAGTGAGTATCTGAAATGATTTACAAAAAGTTGTTAGTATCCTGTAACCGTGATCGTACTAGGGATAACAAAGGCTTAAGGTGTTTGGTGAGATATAATGATAATGGTTCGGTGATGTAACCCTTCCCTGAAACAATGGGCCTGCCTGGAGGATTCACCGGGTCCTTGTGTATTTTAGGTAAAAAGTAAATATATTGATTGGCTGAGTCCTGGATCATGAGCTGATGCATAACGTCAGTGGTAATGATGCCTTCGTTCATCAATCTGTTTTTTAAACCTAAATGTGGGATTAATCACCATTTCGGAATAGTATCTATTATCAGAAAGTTGTCTTACTCTCACGCAGGAGGTTTGCTTTTGATGTTACAGTATGTAATGTAACCACTACCTATCAGTATATCTGATGTTCTGCCAGTACGTTTTACTTTTTTACATATTTGTAAGACAAGACGATCTCTGAAAATCACAATGTGTACTCCTATTGGCAATCCCTAGTGAGATTATTGGAATTCATTGCATAATGACTGAGATGAGTTGCCCTGAGCAGTAGATCTCAATGCTTTCGTCACATTGCTATAAGCAGCACACTTCAAATTCTGACAAGTTATAAATCTGCTAGGCATGTGCTAGTCATGGGATGTTACTTAGTGAGAGGAGAGAAAGTGTGAAACCATATTAAGTAAGCTGCATGATGATATTTCACTTAAGGCTGTGAATTTTAATTTCATTTTAGATGCTTTTGGGTAATTAATATTGTTGTCTGAGTAGCTGTTTCATTTCTTTGATGGTCTATTCAAGAAAAGTAAGAAGGACTGTTTTTGCTGATATATATTTTATCTAAATATATTTTGCACTGTGCCAAATAATGTGAATCTGTTTTGTGTCATGTTTATAAGTAAATATTTTATGGTTACTTACTTTCAGTATTCCACTATTTTGTAATATGAAGTTACATAAAACAAAGTGGGTATTGAGGTAGCAGTTGCAGGGTCTACATGATAAGGTGGATATGATGATAGATGATGTGAATGTTCATATCAGGACAATTCTATCATCAAATATCGAACACCTCAAACAGTGAATAAAAAAAGAGTGATCATATTAGTGCAAATCTGAAATGAATGAACCTCAAACAAATATTTTTACAAGCCCCCTGCACCCCATACTCCCTACTAAAAATAAACACCGACTCTGAGATTGCACAACAGCTTGGTAAGGGCAAAGTCCCAGACCTTGCCTTAACACAATCTCACAAGGAAAGCAACTGGTAGGCTGAAAAACAGTTGAAAGACTATTCACTTATGGACTGCAACCATTAGGTCAGATGGAACAAGATATGAATTCTGCCTGGATCCAAATGTTAGGGGCCATTCAAGAATTCTGTCTGGCAAATGGCTTATGCATGGCCAATCTATGATTTGCCAAGATGGTCAGTCACAAGATCATCTACAAGAGTTGTCAACATGCAACACAAGACATTGGAGTCAAAGTCATCCCTAGTTGGCCTTGAGAGGAAACCACTAATGGCCACAACCAGCTTCAAGCCATGATCAGAGAAGGCTCTAAGGTCAATAGAGACTAAGCTGAAGATGTGCAAGATGACTGGAGTGAAAATATGGAAGTTCAGGGAAATGCTGAGGGATCTAGCACCTCAGGAAGAAGAGAAAATAGCATCACAAAAGAGCAAGTGTGAAGATGATAGAACAGATATGCATTCGAGCAAGATATGGAAATAAGGTAAATAAAAGCTGGTGATGGAAGGTAGTACAGGAAGTTATCAAAAGAAAGAAGGAGTGGAGGAAGAAGTGGAAGATAGAAAAGATGGATCAGACTAACATTGGATACTCTTTAGCTGACAAAGTGGTTATGAGGACAGTCACAAAGGCAAAGAATAAGGCATCAGAGAAACTCGAGCATGTTTGGAAAGTGATTCAGCAGATGGCATGAATAAGTTCTATTAGGTTACAGGGCAAGGACAGAAAGATGAAAATAGTCAGCCGCAGACACCATTCAAAAGGATTGCCAGCAGCAATCTGCTTCTCAGTCCAGAGGACATCAATGGCAGATAGAAGAAATACTTCAAGAAGCTTTTGAAAGAAGAAAATCCTACAGAATCTGCTGCTGCATGCATAATATACAAATAAAGAGGAAAGAAAACACACTTTAGTGCACTAAGGCAGATGAAGTCAGGGAAAGTGACAGGCTCAGATGACATTACCAATGATATGTTCAAGACGTTGGGTCTGGTAGAGGAAAAATGCCTCTATTATGGACAGAAAGAGAGGCACATCCCAGGTAACTGGAGAATAAGCATTCTAATACAAATGTACAAGATCAAAGGAGATATTCACAACTGTGGCCAGTACAGAGGTATCAAACTCCTGTCACACTGCATCAAAGTGCTGGAGAGAGGGATTGATAAATGAGTGCACAAAATAGTAGGAACAACGACAGGAGATAAACAGTTCAGACTGACATCATGATTCAGTACAAATGACCGAATGATGTGAGACAAATAGTGGAGAATAAGCTAGAGCCTGGTAATGCAGAAAGAGTCCAACTGATGATTCCTAGACATGGAGAAAGCATATAAAAAGTTCCCAATAAAGCTGGTTTAGGCAACCCTATGTTAGTTTGAAGTCCCAGAAACATTTGTACTGTTAGTGCAGGCTGTGTTATTGGGAGCAATGACCAAGGTACAAACAGTGTTTGGATTTACAGAGGGGCTTAGTGTGGGAATGATTGTACATCAGACATCAGCTATGATCCCGCTCCTGTTCATGCTAATTGGTGCATTACATCAACAAAAAGGCTCATCATCTGCAAAAACTGTGTTTACACATTGTGTGTATATGTGTGCATATGTGTTTGTGTGTTTGTGTATGCGTGTGTGTGTGGGCACGCATGTGTACGCTCGCGTGCACACATGCACGCATGTGTGTGCACGTGTGTGCATGCATGTGTGTGTGTGTGTGTGTGTGTGTGTGTGTGTGTGTGTGTGTGTGTGTGTGTGTGTGTGTGTGTGAATGCATGTGTTTTGTGTGTGTGTGTGTGTGTGTGTGTGTGTGTGTGTGTGTGTGTGTGTGTGTATATGCATGTGTTTGTGTGTCTCTGTGTGTGCTTCTGTGACTATTTATGTGCATTTGTGTGATGGCATGTTTATATATATTGTACTGCATGTGGTTTACCTTTGCCAAGTATATCTGCCATTTATCTCAGGTTTGAAGTGCAGTTTGCCTCCTTGCTACACCTTAAGGCCTTCATTGCTGCCTTCCTAGTCACTTCCTCTCTTTTTATCATCTTTACTCATTATCCCCTCCTGAGGAAGTGTTTACTTAAGTTTGCATGCTGTACCGATTGTTCATTGTCGGGTTCCACAGTCATGTATAAATCAGGACTAGTTGATGATTCAGGGCTTCCAGTCATTATAACAGACCATAGCCCCACCCCCCCTAATAAATCTTCCAGAACGCACCAATACAAATGTGAGGACAGCACAAAGCCACAAAACCCATCCTTTGTGAATGACAGCAACACAGATGAGCGAAACACATATCATGCTTAACTGTAGTTTCGCATTTGAAGTTTAACCTGAGCACTTACTATAGTGTTGCAAGGGCTTGGTATGGGGATAGGGCCTGCACACATACTGCATCTGCTGCTATCTAATGGAACTGTGCAAACATCTGAATGAAAGACAAAAAGCTCTTCCTATTTTAGTTTTTCACTTGTACCCTATCCTGGATGCTGTCATTTTATAGTGACTAGAAATACTGTTACTTTATTTATCTTTCTTCCTTCTTCACGGTCAAAGATTTTAATATACCTTTAAAAATTAAAATTAAACAGTATAAAATGCTTTATAAACTTCATGTTTTACCCTGATACTAGGTAAGTCTAAGCTTCAGTTTGTTTTAACTTTGAATGTGAACTGTACTTTTTTTATTCAAAACCAGTGTCAAAGGCAAATTCAAATATATGCAGTCATAAATGATGTTTGGAAAAGACAAATTTGTCACGGGACATCTTTAGTGTGGGGGGGGGGTAGATGAGTAGGTAAGAGAAGGTTGGGGTTGGAAGGGATAGGCCGAAAAGGTAAGCTCTATAAGTGCAGTTAGGACAGGGAAGGGTTAAATATTGGAAGGGTGGGGGGAGGAAGTGAGGTAGGGATGGGGAGGGTCTTAGGGGGTTTAACTGCTGGGAACTGCCTTGGAGAGCGTGTTTTGGAGTGATTTTGTTGAGTGCAGGATCACGTCCGAGATGACCTGAGGTTGGCTGGTGGTAAAGTAAGCCTTGGGTGATTATCAGGAAAGGAGAGGTGAGTAAGGATTTCCTATATTAATATATATATTTTTTGCTATTGTTGAAATGTAAGTGGGGGCGTTATAAACAAAAAATTAATAATAAAAGCTACATATCGAACATGGTGGTGGTATCTTGGTACAGCCTTAATGTTTTTATTCTTTGCTCAGCAGGCCGTCGGGGGTAGGTTTCTTTTTGTTGGTTTTCAACTGTGTTGGGGGTGGAGGAGTGGTATTAAAACAGAACTTTTAAGCCTGGTCAGGTTCCTTTTGCAAAATAAAGCAAGTGCTATATTGGGCCCATACTGCTGTTTATTATGCGCCGTACATAATTAATGAGAAATAATTTATCTTCCTGCTTTTCGTACAAAGCACTGGTTCCAGTTATTAAAGTAGTTTAATGTTTACCCATCAGTGTTTATGTACATTCTGTGCAGGTGTTTTGGAATTCAGGCTTTCTCAGATATCAGAAATAATATGCGTTAATTGCATTTTGGTGGTACTGCATGCAAATGAGGTTGGTAACAAAGGAGCCTCTGGCTGCAATGGATTCCATAGTTTCTGGCAGCTTATTTATTGGTGGTTTTCAGTGGGGTGGTTGGGTTGCTGGGAGGAAGGTGAAGCTCCTGGTGGTGGTATGGTGGCCTGTTCCTGGTTACCAGCTCGGTGGTGTTGTTTTCGTGGGCAATGAGGCACCCGCATAATGACTGTTTCTGCACATGCACAGTAGAGGTTCTTATCATTGAATGAAAGAAAAAAAAAGGTAAAAGGAAAATAAATTATTCCATGCTTCAGCTCCACCCATTGGTGAGAAAGCTGGACAAGGCAAGGAATGGAAGGGGAGCAACAGCAATAGGCATGTGTTTTTAAATATACACTGTAGCATGGAGGGCTTTAGCAAAGCGGAACGTGACAATATTTTTTACATTTATCATCCTTTCCTTGCCCTTTGAGTAATGCCTGAAATTACTCTTCTGTGCATCAACCCGCTTACTACGTAAATGGCAAAACAAAGAAGACAAACAGGAGGTCAAATTGGTAATTTTAGCTAACTGGATAATGCCTGAAAAAAAAAAAGTTCATGTAGTTCAGACTCTTGCTGCTTGGTGAAAATAAAGAAGTCCTTATCAACATTTATCAGTATGGCAGCCCTGGCCAGGCAGGTTTTGGGGGTGGAACAAAATTATAAAATAACTTCAACCTGTTGTACGAGTTTAACTATGTGTGTAGCTAACCTCCTTTCCTATGCTAGCATTATGAAGCCAGTAGCATTAGCAAGGTGCTATAGTAGATAGGGGCCTGGGTTCGACACTGGGCAGAGATGTTTGTTTTGGATAGGTTACAAGCTTTTTGGAAGTGCAGGGTTTAGACTGGGGTGGATCTGAGCTAGCCCTGCTGTGTGAACACCCAGTGATTTCTGAGAAGTGGGGTACTGCAAGGAGAGTGCCCCCTTTACAGTTAAATTAGTGACTGGTAGTTTCTCTTTATTGAAGTTCTGGTAGTATTGTCCCCCTTTTCTATAAGAATATAGGCAAATGCTATAACAAGTATTTGCTAACTACTCCATGTGTATTTAATTATATTTATTTATTCATTTTTTTTTTTTTTTTTTTTTTATGACTCACTTACTTACAGTGTTCCTATCTCATTCCAGGTGTCAGTGGTTAAGATGGCTGATGTCCAGGCTTTACGGCAGAGGTGAGCGAACATTGTGGCTCAGGTGGAAGACCTTTTTCAAAAGATGCTAAGCTGAGATAACACGATGACAGTGACACAGGGTCAAGCCAACTGTAAGAGACAGCAACCATCGAGGGGTAAGCAGGCAGCTAGAGGCAAAAGAGCACACCAGTCACAGGCCAATGAGGAGATGACAGCAGAGGTCTCGGCAATGGACTTAGCACTTGCTGCTCCTGCAGGTAATGATTCTACAGTTCTTGCTGGGGGAGTTGGATGGAGAAGTAGTTGTGGGGGGCAGGAGGTGAGGGAGCCACAGATTGGGTGATGGTGTTAACAGCTTGTATACATTTTCAGAGGGTCCAGTGGGCAGCGTTGGGGGTCCGCAAACCTTAGTGGGAGAGGCGTATGGTTTTGGAGAGCAGACTTTTGGTATGGACAGTCCAGCTATAGTTGGTACTTTGCCGTCACTGTGGGAAGATGCCAACCCTTGTTTAGATAAGGTAGAATCAGATTTCAGGATGTGACCGGTTGATTGGTTGGCTACACAGGTGCTGGGGAAAGGAGTTGCGAGGGTCTTTCTAACTCCGAACATACCTTCTCCCATAAAGGGAAAAAATCGGAAGGGAGAGTGTGTGGACATTTTTGATTTACTTGATGCAGATGATGTCCAACATTTGTTAGAAGCCAAAACAGCAAATGAGAAAGACTTGTTGATGGCCTTAGTGGTCCTCAGTCGAAGGCAAGTAGGAAAAATGCGCCCAAGAATGTGGAAGAATTGGATTTTGGGATTTATTTACTACATGGCAGTATTGCTGGAAAAGGGTAGTGCTTTGACCCTTCCACTGTTAGCTTACTGTTTTATGATATGGGAGGCGCAAAAGATATGGGCTGGAAATGCTTGGTTGTTGTATAATCAGAAATTTCACAAGAGGAAGGCGGTTGATAGGTCCGTGCATTGGGAGGTGAGACGCCCTGGTATATGGTTCTCCACTATGATGGACAGCTTCAGTGTGAGCAGCAGAGGGAGTAAGGTGGGGGAAGGAGGTGTTGGAGTATGTTGGGCTTTCAATGCTGGAAGATGTACTTGGGCTGCATGCAGATTCTTGCATGTTTGCTTGAAATGTGCAGGTGTTCACCCAGAGGTGCAGTGTGGTAGGCGTGATGGTCAGTTGGTGGGGAAAACATCATCCTTTGCCAGACAGACTGGGTTAGGGTGGACATCTTTGGGGTTGCAAGGGTTATGTGGTAGGGGTAATTTTCGTGGTCAGAGAGGGAGGCCTTTTTGAGGGACAAGAGGATGACTCGGGGACACATTCTACTATTAAGGTGCATATCTTGTGGGACATGCTTTTGCAGTACCCGCAACCAGAGGTGGAAGGGGAATTGATTAAGGGTTTTTCGAAGGGGTTTCCTATTAAGTCTAAATTGGAATGTGATGGAGGAGTGGGGAAAAATTTAAGATCAGTGAGGGGGAGGGAGGATATTTTGGAGGCTTTGGTGGAGGAGGAGTGACATGCGGGCTGGTTATTGGGTTCATTCAACAGTCCTCCAATTGCCAGCTTTAAGGTCTCGCCATTGAGATTGATACCTAAAAAGAAGACAGGGGAATTTCGTTTAACTCACCATTTGTCTTACCCTGAGGGAAAGTCTGTCAATGACTTAATTTCAGTTGAGGAGGCTAAGGTGAGTTATGCATCACTGGATGATGTGGTCCACATTATTAGAGGGTTTAAGTACCCATGGTTGGTTAAGGTGGACATTGAGTCTGCCTTTCGTCTTTTGCTGGTTTGAGAGGAGGATTAGCCGTTGTTGGGCATGGTGGTGGGAGACAAGTTTTATTTTGACAAAGCCATCCCAATGTGATGCTCAGTAGCCTGTTCCACTTTTGAAAAGTTTAGCACAGCTTTACATTGGATTTGGCAGCAGTGAGTGGATACACAGATGGTGGTGCATTACTTGGATGATTTTCCACTGCTAGGTGAAGGGAATGAGGGAGCAGTGTTGGCTATGCATGAGTTTTTGAGGATGTTCAAGGAACTGGGGGTTCCATTGGCCACCCACAAGTTAGAGGGTCAGGTGAAGGAATTAGATTTTCTGGGGTTGAGCATGGATGTGGAACAGGGTTTGTTTAACTTGTCTGGTGAAAAGGTTAAAAGAGAAGATAGTTTGGATGAAGGCTAGGGGCAACATGCAGGTGAGGGATGCTATGGAACTCTTAGGACTCTTGAATTTTGCCTATCAGGCTGTTCTCCCAGGATGGAGCTTTTGTTGGTTGGTAGCCTTTCTATTGAAAGGAGGCAAAAGTAAGCACCATTAGGTGAGAATTGGTAAATTGACTCGAGAGGATTTAACTTTGTGATAGCAGTTTTTAGATCAATTTAATGGCATCACCTTTTGGCAGTGGGATTGGGTAGGGCAATAGGAGTTACAGCTGTTCACTGAAGTGGCAGAGGGCATGGGTATGGGAGCATTTTTTGGAGGACAGTGGTTTGCACTGCCATGGCCAGTTGGGTGAATGAATGGAAGTGGAATGTTGCCTTTTTGGAGTTGATGTCGATTTGGGTGGCATCAATGGTGTGGCAGGAATGGTTGAGGGGCAGGACGGTAGTTTTTAATTCTGACAATGTTGTAGTTGTGAGAGTTTTACAGGTTAAGAAGGCTACGTCTGAGTGTTTGTTGTTGGTATTGCATAAATTAGTTCTGCAGAGTTTATTGATTATTTTTTCCTTCACAGGTGTGGATATACCAGGGGTGAGGAAAGGGATTGCTGATAGTTTGTCTCGCTTTCAGTTTTTCCAGGTTTCAACAGTTGGCCCTGATGGCAACAGAGGAGCCTGTGGTGGTGCCAGCTGAGGTGTGGTGGATTGGGCTGCAGTGATCAGGAATTTGGTACAACAGTACTGGGTGGTATCCACCAGGAAGGCTTATGGTAGGGAGTTGCATGATTTTGACAGGTTTGTTATGCAATTACTGAAGGAGGCAGGTGTGTGGTCAGAAGAGTTGTTGTTGTAATATTTAGCTGGGGCTAGGGTGCAGGGTAAGGTGGTAAAATCAGTTAAGGAGGACTTTACAGCAATTAGTGTGTTTGCTCGAATGGCGAGATTGCAGGATTTTACTAAATCCTGAATGGTGGGGCGAGTGTTGAAGGGGTGGGGTAGGGAAGGAGGTTTGAACAGGGACAAGCGTTGGCTGGTGACAAGGAAGGTTTTAAAGGTTTTGCTGCAGGGTTTGGTTAGGGTAATTGGGGAATTGGCAGATTATGTTGTGTTGGTGACAACTGTTTGGATGTACTTTGGGGCTTTCAGGGTGTCGAAGTTGTTGGGGTCATTGGTTTGGAATGACATCATGTTGCGGCCAGGTGCAATTCACACTAGGTTAATGACATCTAAGAATGATTAGGCGGGCAAGGGTGTGCAAATAGTTTTAGTGAAGGACAGGTTGGAGCACGTGTCCAGTGGTATGGGTGAGAAGATTGTTATCGTCTCATAAAGGGAGATTACAGGATTTAGTTTTCTGGTCAAAAGGGGGACAGTTGATTTCGGTGATGAGAAGGGCATTATGTAGCATGGGTTTGGATGGAGAGAGATTTTCTACTCATTCTTTTAAGATGGGTAGGGCATCAGATTTGGCAAGAGTGGGTAGTTCAAGTGAATTCATTAAGTAGGTGGGGCAATGGTCTTCCAATGCATTTTTGACTTATATTACAGAGGGGATGGTGTTTTTTCCATTCTAATATTAATACATTTTTTTTTCTTCTTTCTAGGCAAAAGGATTTTCACAATAGGTCATTCATACGTTTGCTGGGCAGGATGGAGGGCTGCTGTTAGGAATAACGGTTCTGAGTTGGGGGTTACATCGGTTCAGTCGGAGAGTTACATGGTATGGCATTAGAGGCTCAAGTGTAACCGGCTGTTGCAGGTATTTACAGCGATTCAAACTCAGGTGGGGCTTCCTCCAGTTTTGCTGGTGCACCTGGCAGGTAATGATTTGGGTTTGACACCAAAACATCAGTTGGTTTATCAGATAAGGTAGGATCTGTTAGCTTTAAGGAAGTTATACCCAAGTTTGTGTTTAGTTTGTAAGTTTTAGGTTGGCGAAACAGTTGAGGGTGATGGGAGTGTGACCCATACAGCATAATGAGTTTACTAACAGATACCCTATGTAGTTCAGGGTGGATGGAGTGCATCTTACTGATTTTGGTTAGACTTGTTTACTTTGAATCTGGGATCGTTTTTGGAGGAGTTGGTTAAAGATTGGTGTTAATGAGGGGGAACAGCCTAAGTTAAGCTTTTGGGCGGAGAAGAGGGACAGACTTTTCCCTCTTCTGTTCCCCCTCTGGTGTACACTTTTGGAGGAAGGAAGCCTGGAGTGGTAGAAGTGAGTGGTTGGATGCTGCTTGCATCTGGTGGTTTGGATGTAAATGAGGTTTTGAGATGAAGGTGAGCAGCTGAACACTGCTTGAAGTGTAAGAATAAGCAAGCAGGTGGAGGACGCTGCTTATTCAGCAAGGGTGAGTGGTGCTACACTGCCCTTATGGATGGCCATGTAATATTTGATGATGTTCCAAGAAATGATGTTATGATTAATAAAGTTATGATGCATTTGTTTTCTTATGTATGAATCAATAAAGAGTGTCAAAGGACTTTTGGGGTTCGGTTTCTTTACTAAAGTGAAACATGACTAAAACTAGTAGTAGTACAGTTTATCAATAGTGACAAGGTTCATTTTATCATTTATCATTTACATACAGTGTACAAAATAATTACGTAAACACATTTGATTTAACGTATAGGGAAACCTTATAAACATGTTTGTAGGAGTAGAAGTCACAGAAATCTCAGGGATTTAGTGTATGTCCTTGCTGTAAATCTTTGTTGCATAACATGATGCCCACAAATAATACTTCATGCTTTATCCAGAAACTTTAAAGCACAGATATTTGTAGAGTTTTTTAAAGTGGTGTTCAGGTTTTGTTCTGAAACTCAGAATAATCAATGCTACTTCTTCTTATTTTGAAGTGCTATTTTAGAAGACAGATATTATTTTAGAATAGGATTTCCCCCACTGTTAGATTAAGAAGGTTTTAACTGAAAGGGGTCCATCAATATTTCTTAGATTGCAAGATGTAAATCTTTCTTCTTAGCATTCATTTGAAGTCTGATGCATTAGTGTTTCTTTCTTTATTTATTTATTTATTTATTTTTTAATAATTTAATTAACTCTGTCGTGACACTATGACAATCCTACCTGATGGGTCCTGTGGTCTGAATTCTACAACATAATGTACTACTCTGTGCTGAGAAAAAACAACTCAGTTGTTCAAATCATGTTTGCTTCAAACACTGAAAACCAATATTTGATTTCTTTAAACTTTGATTTATGTAGTATATTGCTTTTAGCAAATCAGTTAACCTTTATGAGTTCTTGTGGTTCATGGGTGCCTCTAATAAACTTCATATGGCATCCTTTTTCAAACTATTTCTTACTGGAATGGCACACTAGGTGCAGTAATTTTGCTCTAATTTCCTAAAGTATTTCTGACTGAATGCATCTCTAATAGACATTTTTGATTGAAATGTATCCATACAATATTGTTTTCTCATTGTCAGAAAAGCCCCTTCTACCCACTCACATCGGTGTCACTACTGTAATAAACTCCATGGTTGAATATGATTGGTGCACCCACGTCTAGTGAAATATTTTTTGAGAGTCCTTGTTTCCAGAAATCATGATATGTCAAACCACGATTCTAAAAACCACAATAATATCATACAAAACATGTTTTTATGGTAGTGACCTGAAAAGAGTGGAAAATTTAGTTAAAGGAAAATATATCTTAACCATTCTTGCTTGAACAAAACTACACTGCATGGAAATTTCCTTGGCAATATAGAAGTAATCAAAGTCTGTCTTAAAATATTCTTTGCCTTAGGATGTTTCAACAATGGAGACACTAACATCTTTTGTTCTGTCAACTGCTGATTCATTTGAAAATCTGTAAAAAATTTGGATCCAACGTTTTATCTCACACTTGATGCTACTGTGTTATAGAAAACACATTTGTTTCTGCAGGCTTCTTTTCATTCTGCTGAATATTATGTAATCTCTAGTACTGAAATGTATTTAACATCTACTAACCAGGTAAGTGGGATGGACCACAGACTATTTTCAGCCATAACTTGAGTCACAGGGGTAAGGGGATATGCAATATGTATATGACAGTTTAAAGCAGCCAATTAGCTATAATTTTTTTGAAAAGTGGGAGAAAACTGGAGTACCTGGATAACAGCTATACAGACATGGGAAGAACATACCCATTCCTAATCAATGACCAGAAGTCAGGATTGACTCCTGAACCTTAGAGCTATGAGGCTGAGATCCTTGTACTGAGCCACAGTGTGCCTTATAGCTCATGTGGACTGCTGTTCATGCTCAGACTCAAATTCGAGTTCAATAAAGCAGTTGTGGGGAGGGTGAGGGAGGAATTTTAGGTTTAGAGAGCAGGAAAGGTGGTTTGAGGTTTAGATTTAGTGAGTGATCAGGGAATTTAGGTTTAGAGAGGGAGGTTGGAGTTTTACGATTAGAGAATGATTTAGGGTTGGGTGGAGTGGATTTGGGTTGGGAAGTGGCTGGGAGTTTTAGGGTTAGAGTTTAGGTTAGGGTAGGACTATACAGTTGGATAGGGTCAGGCAGGGCCGGCCTTTGGTCAACTGGTGCCCTTGGCAAAAGGGCTGCACAGTGCTTCCCCTACCACCACCTGGTGCCCCCATCCTGGCCTACCTACACCATCCAGATTACTTTTTTCTTCCTTTTTATCACAGTTTGTTTTACTCTTCATTATTTCCCTGTACCTATTCAACATATTTTAAAGAAACCATTTTTTACTACAAAAAAATAAACAAATAAATACTGGAAAAGTGCCACTGCTACAGTGGCATAGTTAGCCTATGCCTAAGGCTGGCTATGGTGTTGGGTGTGGGGCATGTTATAGAGTAGTGGGCAAGCTACTAGCATGTGAGCACCTATAGTAGGCCCACACATACATATATATATATATATATATATATATATATATATATATATATATATAGGGTCTATATAAGATGAACGAACGCTTAAGATGTCGAGTATGACATGCTTGACAGCTCTAAGCAATAATGTCAAAACAACGAGTTTTGAAAAGTTATAGTTGGCCAGCCGTCAGGAAGCCAACGATTGACAGCTAAAATGTACTATACACCATTAAAAACCTCCACCCAAAAAAAACCAAAAAACAAAAAAAAAACAAATCAACAAACAAAATACAGCCAGTCTCCATACCCCCCTACATAAATATACCAACTCTGAGATCGCACCACAGTGGAGGACTGTCATAACATTACACAGGGTGAACGACGAGACAGCACTGCAGTGGAGGACTGTAAGAATGGCTAGACAAGGTGAACATTCTGACATCAGCCATTGGCTTCCTGACAGCTGGCCAACTATAAATTTTCGAAACTCCTTGTTTCGACATTCTTAGGTTTCGCTTAGATGAACATTCGCTTAAAAGCTGTTGAGCATGTCGTACTCCACATTTTAAGCATTCGTTCCTCTAATATAGACTATATATATATATATATATATATATATATATATATATATATATATATATATATTGGTTTTGATTTACTCTACAGCAAACTGATTAGAAAGCGTTACATAAATTGGTTTGATCTGTATCTTCATGTATATGTTTAGTATTGCTCTCCGCTCAGAAGGAAGGTTTTCTGAGCTGGGTAAATCTGAATGTGATGGGTCTCCCAAACATTCTGTCTGTTCTGCTTCAAATCACACAAAATTGTGATGAGAAGATCATGAACGGACAGTTACCCATTACTGTTTATTGATTTATTAACATGCATTAGCCTTGTGTGTGAAGAGGTCCAAAGACCATTTTTAGTCATGCCCCTTGCAAAAGGTAGTCCAGAAAAAACAAATAGGTTCAAGTATGAAACTAATGTACATAAGCTAAAAGTACTAGAAGATGGAAATGTTAAATAGCTATCAATAACAAATTACAGGAAACACCAAAAAAGACAAATAATCCCAGTTAATACTGTTGGAATACAAAATAAGGAAACAAACTTACTAAACATCATAGCAAAGAAATAAATGTGAAGCAATGTACAGGAAGAGAAACTGATGGAATAAAAACTGATTGAATTTAAAATGTATCTAAAATATATGGCACTAACAATAATATAGAACCTGTAGATGGAGTTGCAAACTATATTTGGCTGCAATCAAGTAATCAGACTGTGAGTTATGTGTGAAGAACATTGAAGTAGAACTGAAAAAAGCAAACGGCAGTGATGAAAGTTGCAGATCTTGCAGGGAAGAGTAAATAATAGCTATAATCCTGGAGACACAATGAGAGTAAGCCTTGAAGTGCATGGAACAGGGGAAGCAAGTGGCAGGAGTCAATATGAGAGATTCTTTTATAAATGCAGTATATGAACAGGGTGATAGAAGTACAGGGCAGGGCCAGGGAGTTTTCATGGTGAAAATAAATAATAGCTACAAGCAGATAGCCGAGCATAAGTGAAATGACAGATGAGTGTATGCATGTATGATGGTAAAACTGCCAGCTAGCTAGCCAATACATAACACACTCCTTTATTTTAGCATCCACCTCTGTACCCTTTACCAGTGATGTTCATACCAAATTCCTGTGATGCACTGTGCCAAAGGTCTTGCTCAAGTCCAGATGCAGAACATCAACAGGGTCCCTCAGTCTACATTATTGGTGACAACAGTCACAGAATCAAAGCTGGACAGCTGAGACTTTGGGATATGAAGCCATGGCTATGGACAAAGGAGACACTGTTCAGGAAAAGTAGATCATCTGAACCTTTTGTTCTCTCCACTTAAATACATTTCATACATGGGGTGGTGCAGTGGAGCAGTGGTTAACACTGTCACCTCACAGCAAGAGGTACTCCACTTTGATTCTTAGCTGGGTTGCTTTCTGTGTGTAATCTGCATGTCCTCCCTGTGTTCATGTATGTTTCCTTCAGGTGCTCCAGTTTCTTCCCACATTCCAAAGACATGCATCTGAAGCATTTTTCCCTGGCCTTTGCTGAAAATGGGCACGGCAAGTGAAGACCAAAAAAAAAAAAAGTCTTTAATGTGCAGAACATTAAAGAAAAGTAGCTCTGCACTAAACACCAGCATGCGGGCCAATTAAAAATCGTTAAACACAGAGCTACATCTGTTTAATGCGGAACACAAGAAGCTCCGTGTTTAGCAATTTTTGATTGGCCCATATGCCAGGTATACGGGCCAATTAAAAAAAAAAAAAAAGCGGAGGCTGGCCGGGATTTAAACCGGCAGGGTGGGACTCGGGATCAGGCTGCTGATCTCGGGACAGTCCCGTCCAAATAGGGACATCTGGCAACCCTGGCTCTATCCCAGTCAGACTTTCCTGGTCAACAAATGTTAAATAAATACATAAATTTAAGTTATTTTGCTAATTTTCTTTGGTCACCCTTCTACCTGTCCATTCATCTCCTTTCATATATAGCAAACATTCCCATGCTGAAATTCAAACCTGCTGATCTTGCAAAAATGCAGAATATATTATAGCATCATATAATTTTTGAACAATCAAATGCATTAACAAATTAATTATGTAGGTCATGCCAACTAATAAAAATTAAATACTCAGTAAGACAAATAGGCAAGGTAAAATAGTGGATTTTCAAACATTTAGGTCAATGTGAGTTGATTTAAGAGCTGTAATTATGAGAACCTTTTATTGAAGTTGGTGGTGTTGGTGGAGCTGGGAACTAAACCTTCTATTTAAGGGGTAAAAATAAAACATTTCAGAGGTTTATTGGAAAGGCTCACCCGGACTCTGCTACACTTTGCTGTGAGGGAAAGGTTGGTTTGCTTTTTATTTGTTGTATTTTGTATTAGTTTATTGCCTTTTTATATTTTGAGTGCTGTGATTTGTTTTCTCTACCTTGTGTTTTGCTTGTGTTCTGCTTTTAACTGCATATTAAAACTTCAAAAGACACCACAGCTCTGTCTCTTGTGAGTCAGGCAGAAATCCCCCCTCCCACACTGTCACTGTCATGTTCTTAAATACCACTGTCTTTCTAGTTGCCTACCTCTTATGTTAATTTGACCATATATCTCATTTCCTCTCTGCTTTCATGGACTTGTGTGATTAAGGACAACATTATCATTTTGTGAAATCACTCCCCTTCAACTATTTAAATTTATTGGCCATTCTACTGTATTCCTTAGTACCGGAATACAAAAGTGATCACACCCTTTCAATCTGTCATGCTGTTTTAAAAATAGTGACTCTCCACTAAAACTTAACTTTTTAGACAGGTAAAACTTAAGTTACCTACTTTCACATCTAAATTCTCTGGTGCACACTGCAGTGTTTAGGATAAACCATTTTTTTTATCGTACCTTTAAGCATCCCTGTGACTAGCACTTGCTCTAATACCTGCTGGAAAGCACTAGGAAGCCTTAAACTGATAGAAGCACTCAACTATCCTTATTAATAAGAAGAAATTAATCATAGGCACTAAACAGCCTATAACTGCAAAGTACGTTGCTAAGGTAAGGGAAAACAGCTCCTGTACTTTTCCAAAAAAAAAGCACCAAACCAGGCAAGTCCAAGGGTCAGCTTCCGGTGATTTCCCCTGTCCACCTGGTGAATCTGGGCATACTGGGGCAATGCAGCAATTGCCTCATGTACACAGACAGCCCTCTCCTCCTACCACCCAACACTCCAACCTGTGAGAGTTGCACTTACATAGCCAAACTGGAAGCAAAGCTCTCTCCATCCAATATTGTGCTAGCCAGTCAAGAGGAGAAGGTTAACACCTGCACTACACTTCAAGCAACACATAGCCCTTCTAAACACACACCACTAACACCCACACATAGCAACACTAATTCCACATATGCAGAGGCCCCTTAACTGTAACCTGCCCAAGCAACAAGAACCTTCGAAGTTGAAAAGCAAACAAACACCAGTCACAACCAAATTGTCACATAGCTCACAACACCAGTGTGCCACCCAGCAACAGCCCCTAAGGCAAGACACTGCATCCAACACTTCAGTCATAGGTGACTGTATAGTCAGGCACACTGTTGTCCCACTCACCAGGCTGAACAAGGAGAAAATTACAGTGAGCTGCCTGTCGGGTGCCAGGATCCGCCACATAACTCATGCACTCAAGTCACTCCACAACAAGTACAAATATGACTCTGTCATTGTCCATTTTGGAGGGAATGACTTGAGACGTACCTCCCTGGACTACATGAAAAAGAGACATGGAAGAGCTCTCGGATCATGTGGCCCAGGCAGGTATGACCCTAGCCCTGAGTAGCATCCTGCCTTCGCCCATAATGATACCACAATATAAGGACAAAATGACTGACTTCAACAATTGGCTAAGCTTCTGGTGTCATTCAAAGGGGATCCAGTATCTGTTTGCCTGGAACGACATGATTGACAGACCACAAAGATTTGCCAGAGATGGTCTGCACCTGTCACCCCTGGGATTCAGGTTACTGGCTAAGGCTCTTGCCACCCGTATAGTGACTTTTTTAATCAAAGTTCAAAGGACAAAACCACCACTGTAACAGGTACAAACATGCAAAATCTGAAGGTAATGCTACTCAATACCAGAAGTCTAAACCTCAAAATGAACTCTCTCGAGGCACTCCTAAAAATGGAGAACATCGATATCTGTGCAGTGACTGAGACCTAGTTCAAGGCTCCAGAGAGCACCCCTGCAATATCAGGCTACAACTATTACCACACTTTTCGGCCACCAAACCAGGATCGAAACACTAAAGGTGGAGGAGTGTCCATATTCACCAAGGATATTCACACCACCAGGTTAGTTGCCCAACACAATGCTTCTGAAATTCTCCAGGTGCAACTACCACTAGGTAAGACTGCAATCCAAATTGTAGCTTGCTACAGATCCCCCACCATGCCCCAAGATTCTCACTACAGCTTTCTAAACATACTGGAAAATATTAATATACAACCAAACACCCTAATACTGGGTGATTTCAACTACCCTGCCATTAACTGGGAAAACTACTTGTGTACCAACACCTTTGCTCAACGGTTCTTGGAATTCATAAATTCCAATGCCCTGGATCAACTAATCCATAGTCCCACCAGGGGCTCCAGTATCCTAGACCTGGTCATTATCAACATGGGAAATTGATGCTCCACAGCTATGGTCACCCCATCATTGGTCAGGTCAGACCATAAGCTAATCACCCTTAACATCCGCATCCCACCCCCCACCCCCCAGTAAGGAAACCTCCATAAAAACTTCTCCAAAGTCAACTTCATGCTACTCAAGTCAGAAGTTACAAACTTCATGACACCCAGATGGGAACTAAAAGTTCGACTGCTGAGTCCTACACTAAGGCACTGTACGAGCACATCCACTCATGCATGAATCATGCCATCCCAAATAGAACCAAGATGCTCTCCTCCAAAAAAAGGGAGCCAATCTGGTGGTCCCCTGCCATAAACAAACTTTACAACAAAAGGAAGAAACTGTTGCAGAAAAGAGGAAAATCCCAGGATGCAAAAAACTCCCTTACCAGCCTCAGTAAGAAGCTGAGATCCCTCATAAAATCCTCCAAAGCTAGTTACGAAAATAAAATTGCCAAAGATTCCAAAGACAACCACAATGCATTCTATAACTATGCCAAGAATCTAAATGGCAATGCTCATTAAATATACTGATCCCAAGGATATTGCCAATATCCTGGCAGATCGATTCAGTGCCAACTTCAACCCTCTCTCACCCCCTAAATGGCCCATCTCAATACCGGAAGATTGTCAAATTCCGGTAATAACGGCCACACAGGTAAAAAACACACTCTCCAAAGCTAAGAATACAGCATCCATGGGACCAGATGACATATCGGGCTGTGTACTACATGAACTACAAAATGAGCTGGCACCTCACCTAAGTGTCATGTTTAATCATACCCTCACCTCAGGCTTTGTGCCCACTGAGTGGCACACAGCTACAGTTACCACACTCCACAAGGAGGGATCCACCTTGAATCCCAGGAACTACTGCCCCATCAGTCTGACGAGCCTGATCTGCAAGGCCATGGAACGTATTATCATGGAACTTATAAACAAAGACATTGGCAACCTTAAAACACTGGACTCCACCCAGTTTGGGTTCATGAAGGGCCGATCTTGTCTCCTGAACCTGATTGACTTCTTCAAATCAGTCTCCAGAGCCATGTATGAGGGTAAGGCAGTCCACACAGCCTATCTGGACCTTGTCAAGGCATTTGATATCATCCCTCACTCTGGAATCATAGATAAACTTACTAAGCTGGGCATTAATCCCTGCATCACTCGATGGGTTGCCAACTGGCTTACTGACAGAACCCACACTGTAAAAGTAGCTGACTCCAAATCCAGCTCCAGTCAAGTGACAAGTGGAGTATCTCAAGGTTCAGTCCTGGGACCTCTCTTGTTTGGTGTCTACTTCTCTGAAGTACAGGCCAACACTAAGGGACTCTGACTAACAAAGTTTGCATATGACTGCAAACTGGGAGCTATTATTGAATTCCCAAATGATGTGGATACTCTACAAAAGGGCCTTACAGAAACAGATGTTTGGTGCCAGAGCCATGGGCTCAAGCTCAATGCCAAGAAATGTATAGTTATCCCCTTTGGGAAAAAACATGTACCCGTGAATTACCACATAGGTGGCAGTACACTAAACACCGAAAGTGTGATAAGAGACTTAGGGACACAGGTGGACAGTGGTCTCACCTTCAATAACCACATCGCCACAACAGTCAGGAAATCCTTCTATGTGGCACACCTCATGACTAAGGGTTTTTCATTCAGAAAAAAGGAGGTCATTGTCCCACTGTACTAATCCCTCATTAGACCTATTATAGAATGCAACGCCCCATTTGGTATGTATCTCTCAAGACATCAGCAACAACTGGAAAGGCCACAAAAATACCTCACTAAAAGAATCACAGGCCTAAAGCAGATGCCCTATGCTGACCATCTTAAAAAACTCCAGCTATAATCTGTCACATATCGTCTACTCTGAGGCGATCTCTACTTAACATACAAGGCCATGTCAAACCCAGAGCTGATGGACATGCTACACTTAAAGAAATCCCAATCCCTCAGAGCCACACGCTCCAGGGATCTAAACCTGTATTCAAAATGAAACGCTGTACAACAATGGCCAATGAAGTAAAGTTCTCTTGGAGAATAGGTAGTGTGGTTAAATGATATAAAACTTTTAAAGGTGCAACATATATAGCAAAAAATTTGCATAAATTTCCAGTACTTCAATTAAATGCACCTACAAGATATTCACGCTGTGAATGCAGTTATACTATAGTGAAATGATGGCTCCAAAGTATCCAGTCTTATGATGGCTCCAAAGTATCCAGTCTTTTTAGTCTGATATACAAAGTATCCACACTGAAGATGTAGTAGCTGCTATGTGACTGTGATGAACTGTGATAACAACTTAACCAGTCGAACAGATCAAATAAAAGCTTCTAGCTTTAATGGCAGTTAAAATCCTTTTATTGTAGAAAAAGATAAAATCTTCATGTCAAGTTAAAATCTTGATGTAGAATAAAACAGTCCCTCTGTATTCCAAACGATAAGCGCTTTCGGTATCTTCTTCAGATCATAGAGATTGGGATTGGAAGTTCCTTTTTACAGTGCTTACTTCCTTTACTGTTGGGACAATCATTCAATCATCACACTGTCAATCAGCTGTTTAAACTCACCAATCCTCTTTCCTCTCAGCTGGGGGTGTTCCATTTCCTATGCCTTTTGCTTTTGAGGGGTGTGACCAATCATGAATTAATAAGCCAGACACACCTCCATGTTAGCTGATAGTTGGTCTTCTAGCTTTTAGTATAGGTTTCAGTGGAATGATATTATTCAAGCCTGGCTCAATATCAGCACGGAGGTTCACAATCCACTTACTCTCCCTGCACTCAGTAATATTTTCAATGTCACCTTTCCTTATTCCACTATATACATTCTCCATCACCTTATAAGTGAAAGAATGACTGACATTTCTTTCAGCATGCGTTGCTAAAGCATTATGTGGATCTTTATTAGTAATGTCTCTTTGATGTCTCAAAATGCGATTTTTAAACATCTGATTTGTTTTTCCTACATAGAATGCAGGGCATAGTTTACAGTAGCCATGTACACCACATTGGGGGCTACACAAGTGGCTTTGACATTAAAGGTGTATTTCTTCTTTGTCCTTGGATGTTCAAATTCGTTATTACAATCAGTCAGTGGGCATGCTGTGCAGTGGCCACACTTGAACGTGCCTTTATGTCCAACGATTTTATGTTTGCTAAACCCATCCTTTGTGCAAAGTAACCTCTTCAAAATTTTCTTATTCTTGTAGCCAAAGCATGGTGTTTCACCTACAGTGTCTTTTAGCTTGGCATCCTGGGTGAGGATTGGCCAAAACTGCCTTATTATGGATTTAACTTGTGTGTTGTCTGTGCTGTAGGTTAACATCATTCTGGTGGTTCTGTCTTCTATCTTGTTTTTCTTTGGGATAACTTCTTGAACATTCACATCTTTTTCATTACAGCCTCTATTTCTTAAGTTTTGTTGTAGAAACAAAATTTCCTTTTCTCTTGATTCATTTTCACTACATCTTTTATGTATTCTTTGTGTTTCATTTCGCATATTTTTAGTGACATGTTTAGGATGCATGCTACTTTTCAACAAGTAATGATTTTTCCATGTATTTTTTCGGTGTAATTCGGTTTCCAACATGTTTTCGTTAAGAATAACATTCACATCCAAATATGCAACTTGATTATGAGAGTGTTCTGCTGTAAAGCTTAAAAAGGTAATAGTCCTATTTAGATATTGATGGAATGATTCAAATTGTGGTACGGTTCCTTCCCATAAAATAAAAAGATCATCCACAAATCGACCATAAAATTTGATGCATTCATACCATGGATTATTTGAGTTCAATACATGCTCCAACTCCCAGTCTACAAGCACAAGATTTGAGTAGCTGTTTGCACAGGAGTTGCCCATGGCTACCCCCCATTTTTGCCAATAGATTGATGTACCATACACAAAATAATTATTTTCCAGTATTAAATCTAATAAAGCACAAATCCTACTGGTTTCTTTAACAGTTTTTTTGTTGCTTAAGATCTTTCTTGCAGCTTCTACACCTGCTTCCTTGGGAATGGAAGTGAATAAACTATTCACATCCAGGGTGGTTACAAGTAGGTGGTCATAATCCGTAACGTTATTCATGGTTTGATTTATCTTTCTTAAGAAGTCATCCGTATCCTGCAGAACAGTATCAAAAGATTTTAAAATAGTTCTCAATTCTTTCTCCACAAATAGTGACATTGTTTCTGTCACCCACCCTTGTCCTGCTACTATAGGCCGTAGTGGAGTGTTATGAAGGTCCTTATGAATCTTAGGAAGTCCATTTATATTTGGAACAGTGGGTTTTGTGATGTTCAAAAAATTGTAAAGATCCAGATCTACTTGGCCTTCAGTCAACATATCCTGAAGTAAGGAAGACACTTTTTGTATAGTTCGATTCAACTGGATTGGTGTAACTCTATAATATGTCTTCTCATCTTGTAACATGGTGGTCATTTTCTTCTTATACCAATTGGTATCCATAACCACTATAGTACCTCCTTTGTCTGCTGGTTTGATTACCACATTCTCATTTTGTTGTAAGTTGCACAGGGCTTGTCTTTCTTCATACGTAATGTTTCTATAATGTTTAGTATGCGTGTCCATTCTTAATTTCTCCACTGCATTATTACACAGCCGCATGAATAGTTCCGCAGCAGGATGGGCTACAGGTACAAATGTACTTGGTTTCCTTAAGGTTCTAACTTGTTCTGTGTTTGTGCCATAAATATTTCTTAATGTCACATTACGTCCAAAATGCTTTATGTCTATAACAAATTCATTCAGATCGGATCTTAAAGAGGGTATGAAAGTTAACCCCTTGTGTAAAACAGAAGTTTCTTCTTGGGTCAGTTCATATTAAGAAATATTCACCACTATAGAACTGTTTAATTCAGTATTTTCTTTCTTTTTCTGTCTTGACTGTGAGTTTGTGGGTTCTTGTAACTGGTTTGATTCAGAAAAACTGGAAGTTTTGTGGTGATGGGGAGAAATGTACTCCCTTTCTTAGGAATGGTTCCTGTTTCTGAGGATGTTTCAACAATCCTATCTGACGTAGTGGCCACAGGTGTCCCTGTAATATTGGTAGATGAATTCAATGTGCCAGATGTTTGCTCCTCAGTCCCAGTATGATTTCTACACACAGATGTGTCATTCCTAATGGATGCAGGATGTCTGGTGCTAGGGTTAAAGTGATTTGTAGTAGATCTTATTTCCTCCCTGGGCCATTCAAAGATCCGCCCTTGTTTGAAATCATTAATGTCTCTATTTAGTTTTTTTATTTTCTGATCTTTTATTTTTGATTTATACACATTGAGATTGAATTGTAATGTTTCTAGTTTGTTGGTGTGATAAGTATTCAAATTCATTTTCTCTAGTTCTACTTGTTTTTCTTTGATTTGAAGGGCGAGATTGTCTTCCTCTGGTCTAAAATAATCCATGATTAGCTTCATGTATCGGAAGCTGGTCTCTAAATGTATTGCTTGCCATTTAGCTAGGAGTTCAGGATGCTGATTTCCATAGCTTGGCATGCATTTCACCCGCATTCCTTT
The DNA here is from genome assembly GCF_019279795.1 of Protopterus annectens. NCBI lineage: Eukaryota > Metazoa > Chordata > Ceratodontiformes > Protopteridae > Protopterus > Protopterus annectens. Next base: position 825,095,908 of record NC_056741.1, on the reverse strand, counting down.
AGGAATGACCTGATGATGTAAGCAAGCTTCCAAATGAAAACGTTGCCAAGTTAATCTTTTTAGTTTGTATGCTGCAAGTTCTACTTCTTGTAGAATATTATCAATCAAAGTTGCTGTGATTTGTGATATCTTGAATGTCTGATGATTCAATGCCGATACATGAAGCTAATCATGGATTATTTTAGACCAGAAGAAGACAATCTCGCCCTTCAAATCAAAGAAAAACAAGCAGAACTAGAGAAAATGAATTTGAATACTTACAGTTCCTTAGATTTAGAGGCTTTACAGATAGCATATTTGCAGACTTCTTGAAATGATCCTAAAGAGTCTAAAATTATTACAACTTTACTGCTTAAAGTATCTCTGGTCACTTATAAGCAGAGAACAATCTTCAGTATATACCTTACAGATTAATGACCTCATCACAGACACTGAAATTATTGCCATTTATAGCTACATCACAATGAATACTATTTAAAGCTACACCAAGATAAGACATACTATAGTTACCTTCTACTGCACCTCTAGGCGTCAAATATTAATTGTTCATACTTGCACTAATAATTCCGAAACCACCATACATACAAGGTATCAGAATATTTTATTTTGAAGCATACATTATGGCAAACACAATTGTATTCATATTTGACCTCTGTCAATGAGTATTTGTTAGAATTAGAAGGTAATAACTTAATTTCTAAAGGCTCAGGCCACACCCACTAGGTGTTAAAGGCACACACTCAAAAGAGTTTTACTGGAGGGAATGAGTTAAGTATGGACCACTAGGCAATTTCAATTTTAATTAAAATGGGACAAAATAAGCAGATATTAGATAACTTTGGGGAGCTATATGGACTTGCAGAATATGCCCCTGAGTATTATGACATCTAAAAGACATCTGTGTAAGATTAAAAATGTGTACATAACACAAAGGGCAGACTATAAAGGGATAGCATGTTAGGTGATGCCTGCATACAGACTGCTTGTGACATTCCCTTTCCCATCAGGAGATAGCATGATAGGTGATGCCTGCATACAGACTGCTTGTGACATTCCCTTACCCATAAAGGTATAACATGTTAGGTGATGTGTGCATAGAGACTGCTTGCGACATTCCCTTACCCATAAAGGGATAGCATGTTAGGTGATGCCTACATACAGACTGGTTGTGACATTCCCTTACCCATAACGGGATAGCATGTTATGCGATGCTTGCATACAGACTGCTTCTCACATTCCCTTACCGATAAGGGGATAGCATGTTATGCGATGCCTGCATACAGACTGCTTGTGACATTCCCTTACCCATAAAGGGATAGCATGTTAGATGATGCCTGCATACAGACTGATTGTGGCATACCCTTCCCCATAAAGGGATAGCATGTTAGGTGATGCCTGCATACAGACTGCTTGTGACATTTCCTTACCCATAATGGGATAGCAAGTTAGGTGACACCTGCATGCAGAATGCTTCTGACATTCCCTTACCCATAAATGGTTATCATGTTAGGCGATGCCTGCATACAGACTGCTTGTGACATTTCCTTACCCATAAAGTGATAGCATGTTAGGCGATGCCTGGATACAGACTGCTTGTGACATTCCCTTACCCATAAAGGAATAGCATGTTAGGTGATGCCTGCATACACACTGCTTGTGACATTCCTTTACCCACAAAGGGATAACATGTTAGGTGATGCCTGCATACATACTGTTTGTGACAGTACTTTACCCACAAAGGGATAACATGTTAGGTGATGCCTGCATACAGACTGCTTGTGACATTCCCTTACCTATAAAGGGATAGCATGTTAGGTGACGCCTGCATACACACTGCTTGTGACATTCCCTTACCCATAAAGGGATAACATGTTAGGTGATGCCTGCATACAGCCTGCTTGTGACATTCCCTTACCCATAAAGGGATAGCATGTTAGGTGATGCCTGCATACAGACTGCTTGTGACATTGCCTTACCCATAAAGGATAACATGTTAGGTGATACCTGCATACAGACTGCTTGTGACATTCCCTTACCCATAAAAGGATAGCATGTTAGGTGACGCCTGCATACAGACTGCTTGTGACATTCCCTTACCCATAAAGGGACAACATGTCAGGTGATACCTGCATACAGACTGCTTGTGACATTCCCTTACCCATAAAGGGATAGCATGTTAGGTGATGCCTGCATACAGACTGCTTGTGACATTGCCTTACATTGCTATCACAAATGATGGCAAGAGTTGATACTGATAATATTTTGTGACAACATGCTGGTATGGGTAACAGAGGTACATCAGATCTATAGAAATTTGTATTTCTAAATTTTACAGGTCCATAACGCCTGTTTGGGCACTTTGGATTATGAACCTCTCTAATTGTGGCTTTCATTTGTTTTAGGGTAAGATTCCCTCATTTTTATTCATGGCTCTATTGGTATTTTTTACCATGGATTGTAAACACACTGTCTGGCAAAAAAAAACAACCCTCCCCCCAAAAAAAAACATAATTACTGATGTCCTAATAATGGTCAGAACAAACTCTGAATACTTTGCACAAATGGTAATCGATCAGGTCTGAGTTCCATATTTTCAGTATAAATTGTATTCAGACTTCTAGAACTTTCTAAAAACTCTGCAATAGCACTCCCATTTTTTCTATGGTAATTACCCTTCACCCCCAAATGTGCGAGTGCCCCCAAACTATGCCTGTATTACCTGCAAGGCCACATAAAGCTGGGAAAAAGTAAGAAAAAAAAAGTACAACTCACCTTCTCTCTTGTCCTTAACTCTGTCTTGGAACTTGATATGTAAACCAATCAGTACTGATGTTCTAGACATTAGTCAATGCAACCTGCTGACCTTGCAGTTATGATGCTCAGTGTGTGCTGTTTAACTGCAGGTTGATGAACAGTAGATTTCTTATAATTAACCATGCACATGTTTACAAATGTCTTAAATATATACAGATATAGTACCAATGTATTTACAGAGCAATACATTACTAATAGTTTCCTGATTTAATACATCAGATTTGCAGTACAGGAATGATGGCTTTGTAAAATCTAAATCTCATAACTAACTCTGTATCTCATTGACTGACTCTTGTCTTTGAACTCAATAAAATGAATTAGGGGTAACGCCCCTTGTGTAATTGCTTGCGTTTCTTTAAAAATTCTGTTGGCAACTGCTCCCATGGATCTCTTCTGTAAAATGGTAGTTGAGAAAAGGTAAATAAATAAATAAAATAGTTTTGCTAGCCTGCTGTTTCCAATGGTGATATGCTGTGATCATGCTCTGGTGAATAAGGGCATGCTGCTCAGATGATCCTGAGTCCTGTTGTATAACCCAACGTATAACCTAAGGGAGATTGTTTTACCTCACATCTCATTGTCTTGCAACACCCTAGGTTTTTTCATTTTAATAAACTTTCTGTATTGCTTCACACAATTAACTCATGCAACATCGTGTAGTAAAGATCTGATATCTATAACATGGAGGGTGGCAGGGTGGATGAGACTCTATTCATTGCAATTTAGCTTGATTATGCTAAAAACGGCATACAATGTGAACATGTACAGTTTAAGAAAATGAGAGAGTGTTATGATTATAAGTTCTTCTGAACTTATCAAGGGCTTCACAAACTGCATGAGGGAATGTTGTTTAGTAAAGCTATTGTTTCTTAATTTCCAAAGACACTAGTATTAAGAAAACACACCAAGAGCTCGGAATGCTGTATCATCATAGCCATTATCTCACTCCCTCTTCCAAACATATACTGTTTATTTCCTACTTCATCCCCTCTCCCTTGTATGGACCCCCCCCCCCCCCTCACTAACCTTCAATTCTCCCTAAAGTCAAAACTGTCATCCTGCTATAATAAAATCTCTAAATTTGCTACTGGGACTAAATCCTCCTTCCACCACTGTGATGCACTTCACTCCTTGAACTGGCTGGAACTCCCCCACTATCTCTTACATTCAACTCTTAACTGCTCATAAACTCATTTTCAGACCCTCTAACTGGCCTTCCCTCTCCTCCATACTCAGCTTGCATCATCCTGACAGACTACTCAGGTCCAGTAACCAGAACCTCCTCGAAGTGTACAAACTCTTACGTGCATCTGGACAGTTTCTCCTGTCTTTCTTCCTCGCTCGCCTCTGGAATTCACTCCCCCCACATTCAGCTCACCCAAAACCACTCCACCTTCAAGACCATGCTCCATCCCCATCTTTCTTCTCACTGGGAATGCTAATGCTCTCACCTCCACCTGACTCCCTTTATATCATTTCTGCTCTCCCATCCTTTTCTCTCCTTTCTCATAACTCACCCTAGTGACTCCTTTCATTTCATTTTCACTCCCTCTCCCTTTATTCCTTCCTCATAACTCACCCTAGTGACTCCCTTCATTTCATTTCCACTCCCTCTCCCTTTTCTCCTTTTTCATAACTCACCCTAGTGACTCCCTTCATTTCATTTCCACTCCCTCTCCCTTTATTCCTTTCTCATAACTCAACCTAATGACTCCTTTCATTTCATTTCCACTCCCTCTCCCTTTTTCCTTTCTCATAACTCACCCTAGTGACTCCCGTCATTTCATTTCCACTCCCTCTCCCTTTTTTCCTTTCTCATAACTCACCCTAGTGACTCCCTTCATTTTATTCCCATTCCCTCTCACTTTTTTCCTTCATCATAACTCAGCCTAGTGACTCCCTTCATATCATTTCCACTCCCTCTCCCTTTTTCCTTTCTCATAACTCAGCCTAGTGACTCCCTTCATTTCATTTCCACTCCCTCTCCCTTTTTCCTTTCTTATATCTCGCCCTAGTGACTCCCTTCATTTCATTTCCACTCCCTCTCCATTTTTCCTTTCTCATAACTCACCCTAGTGACTCCCTTCATTTCATTTCCACTCCCTCTCCCTTTTTCCTTTCTTATATCTCGCCCTAGTGACTCCCTACATTTCCTTTCCACTCCCTCTCCCTTTATTCCTTTCTCATAACTCAGCCTAGTGACTCCCTTCATTTCATTTCCACTCCCTCTCCTTTTTCCTTTCTCATAACTCACCCTAGTGACTCCCTTCATTTCATTTCCACTCCCTCTTCCTTTTTTCCTTTTTCATAACTCACCCTAGTGACTCCCTTCATTTCATTTCCAACCCCTCTCCCTTTTTTTCCTTTCTTATATCTCGCCCTAGTGACTCCCTACATTTCCTTTCCACTCCCTCTCCCTTTATTCCTTTCTCATAACTCAGCCTAGTGACTCCCTTCATTTCATTTCCACTCCCTCTCCCTTTATTCCTTTCTCATAACTCACCCTAGTGACTCCCTTCATTTCATTTCCACTCCCTCTCCCTTTTTTTCCTTTCTCATAACTCACCCTAGTGACTCCTTCATTTTATTTCCTCTCCATCTCCCTTTTTTCCTTTTTCATAACTCACCCTATTGACTCCATTTCATTTCCAACCCCTCTCCCTTTTTTCCTTTCTCATAGCTCACCCTAGTGACTCCCTTCATTTCATTTCCTCTCCCTCTCCCTTTATTCCTTTCTCATAACTCAGCCTAGTGACTCCCTTCATTTCATTTCCACTCCCTCTCCCTTTTTTCCTTTCTCATAACTCACCCTAGTGACTCCCTTCATTTCATTTCCACTCCCTCTCCCTTTTTCCTTTCTCATAACTCACCCTAGTGACTCCCTTCATTTCATTTCCACTCCCTCTCCTTTTTCCTTTCTTATAACTCACCCTAGTGACTCCCTTCATTTCATTTCCACTCCCTCTCCCTTTTTTCCTTTCTCATATCTCAGCCTAGTGACTCCCTTCATTTCATTTCCACTCCCTCTCCCTTTTTCCTTTCTCATATCTCAGCCTAGTTACTCCATTCATTTCATTTCCACTCCCTCTCCATTTTTTCCTTTCTCATATCTCACCCTAGTGACTCCCTTCATTTCATTTCCACTCCCTCTCCCTTTTTTTCCTTTCTTATATCTCGCCCTAGTGACTCCCTTCATTTCATTTCCACTCCCTCTCCATTTTTCCTTTCTCATAACTCACCCTAGTGACTCCCTTCATTTCATTTCCACTCCCTCTCCATTTTTCCTTTCTCATAACTCACCCTAGTGACTCCCTTCATTTCCTTTCCACTCCCTCTCCCTTTATTTCTTTCTCATAACTCAGCCTAGTGACTCCCTTCATTTCATTCCCACTCCCTCTCCCTTTTTCCTTTTTCATAACTCAGCCTAGTGACTCCCTTCATTTCATTTCCACTCCCTCTCCCTTTCTCCTTTCTCATAACTCCAACCTAAACTAATTATATTAACTGGTAAATCAACGGTGTCAGGTTCCAAAAGATGAAACTAGAGCTGAATGCAAAAACTTGTATTTTATTTTATTTTATTTTAACATATTGCATTCAGCTCTAGTTTCATCTTTTGGAACCTGACACCGCTGATTTACCAGTTAATATAATTAGTTTAGGTTGGTAATTGTTGCCATTGACTAGTTATTTGATTTTCTCATAACTCACCCTAGTGACTCCCTTCATTTCATTTCCACTCCCTCTCCCTTTCCTCCTTTCTCATAACTCGCCCTAGTGACTCCCTTCATTTCATTTCCACTCCCTCTCCCTTTCCTCCTTTCTCATAACTCGCCCTAGTGACTCCCTTCATTTCATTTCCACTCCCTCTCCCTTTTTACTTTCTCATAACTCACCTTAGTGACTCCCTTCATTTCATTTCCACTCCCTCTCCCTTTCCTCCTTTCTCATAACTCGCCCTAGTGACTCCCTTCATTTCATTTCCACTCCCTCTCCCTTTCCTCCTTTCTCATAACTCGCCCTAGTGACTCCCTTCATTTCATTTCCACTCCCTCTCCTTTTTACTTTCTCATAACTCACCTTAGTGACTCCCTTCATTTCATTTCCACTCCCTCTCCCTTTCCTCCTTTCTCATAACTCGCCCTAGTGACTCCCTTCATTTCATTCCCACTCCCTCTCCCTTTTCCTTTCTCATAACTCACCCTAGTGACTCCCTTCATTTCATTTCCACTCCCTCCTCCTTTTTCCTTTCTCATAACTCACTAAAGTGACTCCCTACATTTCATTCCCACTCCCTCTCCCTTTATTCCTTTCTCATAACTCGCCCTAGTGACTCCCTTCATTTCATTTCCACTCCCTCCCCCTTTTTCCTTTCTCATAACTCACTAAAGTGACTCCCTACATTTCATTCCCACTCCCTCTCCCTTTATTCCTTTCTCATAACTCGCCCTAGTGACTCCCTTCATTTCATTTCCACTCCCCCTTTTTCCTTTCTCATAACTCACTAAAGTGACTCCCTACATTTCATTCCCACTCCCTCTCCCTTTATTCCTTTCTCATAACTCACCCTAGTGACTCCCTTCATTTCATTTCCACTCCCTCTCCCTTTTTCCTTTCTCATAACTCACCCTAGTGACTCCCTTCATTTCATTTCCACTCCCTCTCCCTTTTCCTTTCTCATAACTCACCCTAGTGACTCCCTTCATTTCATTTCCACTCCCTCTCCCTTTTCCTTTCTCATAACTCACCCTAGTGACTCCCTTCATTTCATTTCCACTCCCTCTCCCTTTTCCTTTCTCATAACTCACCCTAGTGACTCCCTTCATTTCATTTCCAGTCCCTCTCCCTTTTTCCTTTCTCATAACTCAGCCTGTTCACCTCTCACTGTTCTACTCTCTTGCTCTAATTCTACCTAAGTTTCACCTTGTGAAACGTTGAGTGCATAAGTGCCTTCACTCCAAATTATACTCATGTACTCCAAAATACTTATGTTTTAATTTCATTCAATGCTTTGTTACAACACCTTACTCAAATGTTATTATTCTGTCTTCTATATTACTATGTTTTTAGTAGTTTTAAAAATTGTATTGTACTTAACTTTG